>NW_020884886.1:9421413-9514100 GCF_003945725.1 Corapipo altera
TTTTTTAAGCGTGTCGATGATCGTAGGAGCGGCCCTGGGACCGCACCGGGGCCCAGGGGACCCTCCCGGGGCCCCCGCCGTGAGGGAAGGGAACACTTGACCGCCCGTGAGCCGTCGTCACACAGCTCATCGGACACGGCGAGGTCATGCTGAATATAGTGATTTTAAAGTATTTGCCAGGAAATTAGCAGAAATAGATTGGATTACGGTGACCCTGCTCCTTGAGTATTCCTTATTCTGCTTGCAGACCCAGCAGCTTGAGCTTGTCTCTGGCAAGGGGGACATTGTCCTCATCAGCTAACATTGATATCACAAAACTCAGCTAATTATAAATGTAAAGCAAATAATGGAGGTTTTTGTTGGTTTTATTTCAGAATAACTGTTGTGTTTCGTAAAGGAATGTGTTTTTCATATTTAAAAAATTCTGTGTTTGTTTCCAAAGCATAGCTGAGCGGGGAGGTAGTTTGTTGAGCAAGCACCCAGTTTTCATAACAGCCTACAGCCATTGATGGAAAAGACTAGACACAGTTCTGTGGCACAAATGATCAAAGGCCCAGTGAAGCTCCTCACTCCCCCTCACATGATACTTGAAGGAAGAAAACGCCATTTAGTAATAGCCATGGAATCCTCTGGCCATTCCATTTTTTGAGGAAACAATTGTGGCATGAGCCTGGAATAACATGAAACACACGTGAGTGTAGTAGAAACTCGGCATTTTGATGTTGAGTTGACATTGCCCAAAAGGCGGCTAGCCAAGAATTTATCATCCAGAGGAATCTCTGTCCCATATGAGATCACACAGCCTTTCATTCTGTCCTAAACCAGGTAAAAATACAACAGGAAGGATCCCAGCAACAGAATATGGAAACGACATAAAAAACAAGGTGTTCACAATGTCCACAATAATTTGTTTCTCAAATTGCTTCAGTATTTTCTTTCAGAGACTGTTTAGGCTGCTCATCAGTCCCTCCCTAAACTTACATGTCTTTTTATTTCAGCTTTTCAGACAGCAACAATTAAGGCATAAAATTCCTTGCCACTTCGCCATCGTTCTTGAATTTCCTTTTGTCTGAGGGGGTCACTGTTCAAAGCATCTTACTTCTAAAATTTTAAGCAACTTGACATTGTATGTTTCATCTTCATATTAAGTCTTAGTGCATTCCATTCTGACTGTACTCTAGCATAGCCTGATCTCTGAACTGTTTATTCTGTTCATGTAAATTTTGCACTTTCCCTCCCGCCCCCCAGTATCTGATGAGTCTATTCACTTCTGTAGGTTTTACCCTACTTCCCTCTCCTCTAGCGACACGTATACTACCTGTGTCTCCCGTGCCATGTTGTTTAGAAGTCTTACAACAGATTCTGGGTTGTTAACTGTTTGAGTTTTTTTCTTTTTCCTTCAAACATTGTTCCTCACCCTGCTGTTAACCATTTGGTCTAGCTCAAAATCTCTTCATTTGAATTTCAGAAAGTTCCCTTGGGGGGCCATCACTGGTGGGAGGTTAAGTTTAATTGCACAGTGATCACTTACTAATGGAGATCCAGCTGTAGTCTTTGCTGATAGCTGTGAACTACTCCGAACCTATTCAAGGCCTCTGCAGAGCACACTTCTGCTGGCAGCAAAACAAGATCTGAAAACTTATTTATAGCATTATGTGTTGCTCCTCCAGACCATTTGTAGATGTTTTCAGTCAACCAGCCATTACAGGAATAGCTAATAATCTATTTGTCCATCGCATGAGTTAGCACACTAACATCATTGTTACTGGGACGGTGGTGGTGAAGCAAAAAAACTTTGTATGCTGCTTCTATTACTAGAAGTGTGTAACCAAACATAATAAAATCCACAAATAGCTCTTGTCTAATATCCCATCCCAGTGTGCTAATAGCTCCATAGAAAAGATGCTAAGAGTGTATTCAGTTCTGTGGGCAGGAAGGAGTAAAGTGGAGATAAATAAACTCTTGTAAAGGACTTGGAAAGAATGGATTGGTGAGGGGTGGAGGAAACAGCAGAAGCCACGAAATGTTTGAATAACAAAAGTAATCTCAGGATAACCATTAATACTCCATCTCTGCTGAAAAAAAAAAGAGGCCTGGTACAGATGGAACAAAGGAAAATTACTCAAATTTCTTCAGAGACACACAATACTGTGCAGTTAGGATGTGCCAGAGTACTAGATAAAGGCTGGCAAAGCAGCTAGAAAGGCATCTTATTAAATACAGTCTAGAATTTAATTTGGTTTGCTCTTTGCTTACATGTTTTCAGCTTAAAGATTTTCAAAGTCTATTAAATAAACTACAAACTGTTTTGCGGGGGGGGGGGGGGAGGAGGGGAGTTTTTTACCTTCAAACCTATCTGGATTGGGAATAAAGTGAATGAGGATGGAGCTTTTAAACGGGGCTGGTTTGTCTTCTCAGAGACAGCATATCTTCATTCCCATGAGGCTGTTGCACTGTGCTGGTTTTGGCTGGGATACAGTTAATTTTCTTCGCATTAGCTGGTATGGGGCTGTGTTTTGGATTTGTGCTGAAGACTGTTGATAACACGGGGATGTTTTCATTACTGCTGAGCAGTGCTGACACAGCGATAAGGTTTCTTCTGCCCCTCACCCCACCCCACCAGCAAGTAGGCTGGGGGTGCACAATGAGTTGGGAGGGGACACAGCCAGGAGAGCTGACCCCAGCTGACCTAAGGATATTCCATACCCTGTGGCATCATGCTCAGCATATACAGCTGGGGGAAGAAGCAAGAAGGGGAGACATTCGGAGTGATGGCATTTGTCTTCCCAAGTCACTCTTACATGTGATGGAGCCCTGCTTTCTTGGGAATGGATGAATACCTGCCTGCCCATGGGAAGTGGTGAATGAATTCCTTGTTTTGCTTTGGCTGCGTGCACAGCCTTTGCTTTACCTGTTAAACTGTCTTTATCTCCACAGCCCCGCTTACTCACTTTTAGGATGCTCTTCCCCCATCACACTGGAGGTGGGGAGGGAGCGAGTGGCTGCGTGGACCTTATTGCTGGCTGGGGATAAACCACGACAAGCACAGAGAGGAGACTGAGGCCAAGGACTGCTGTTTGAGCCAATAATAGATCTGATTTCACCAAGTGCCAGCTTTTTGCAGAGACTGCTCAAAGAGTAAACCAGTACCCCACTGCTAAAGGCAAAAGCCAGAGCAGCTTTCTTTTCTTTATGCAGTGATCTCTCCTCACAGGGCAAAAGTCTATAATATCAGATATTCCAAAATGTTAGAAGCTGTCCCTGTATCTTATTTGCAGGTAAAAAAAAAAAAAAAAAGAAAAAAGACTGTTTCTACTTAGCCTATTCGTAAGTGCATAAAAAGTCAATTAAGACAGTTCATAAAAATTGAAGAGGAAAGGCTTTAAAAGTTCACTGATAGGTTTTCTATTAGGCTGATACTTTAAAGCTTCCTTAGCACCTTCCATCATCAAATTCTTTCATTTACCTTTATGAACACCTCTGGAGCTATGTATTACTTCTTTTTAATATTTGAGGAGATCAATAGTTTAAGTACCAGACCCTTGAAAAAGTCAAGCAACATTGTTAGACAATGTTTATAAAAGCAATTGGTCCCAGAGGAGCAAAAGCCTACTTAAAGTAGGAATAAGTGGAAATTTCAGAGTTTTTAGGTTTCTGTTTAACTTTCAAGATAAGTCGTGTCTATAATACAAAAAAGTAAGATTAGACATAACTGAGAATCAAACTACAAGTGGATGAGAACACAGGAACCATGGTCACCTTTACAACATCTTTGCAGTGTTCTGAGGGGTTTTTTTCACTGGCTTCTCACTGTATAAAATACAGATGGTTTTTTTCACCTTCACATGGCTACACAGCTTGTAGCATGTGTTCCAAGCTACCTGAGAGACACGGAGCTCCCAGAACAGCTTCCACATGTTGGATTCAGCCTCAACCACAGGAGCTACAGGTACAGATTTTCCAATATTAGCATAACAGATCAAGATTAATCAAAATTCAGCTTTTCTAAAGTATCCTGGAATACCACTCCTAAACTTCAGTTACACAACACCATTTAAAAAACAGAAGATTCTGCTGAATGAAAATTGCATTCAGAAAACTGGATGTCGGTGAGCAAAATACAGAAAATGGACACTTCCCATCCACTGAACTGTGGAATTTATCAGAGCCAGATTTTTTTGAAGTTCTGTTACGTCCAATATACTTCTCTTGATTGTACATATCACTGTAATATCTGAATACTTTCAAACAGTGCACTAAACTAGGTAACCAACATCTGCTCCTTCTTCCTCTCATCAAAAAGGCAACAGTATTGTGTTGGAGTCTTTGCTGCGTATGGTGAGAGAAATGCTCAAAGAAACAGTCCTTAAAGCAGAAGGTCTTGAGATTCTAGATGATTATTAGTTACTGTTGAAATTTGTTTACCATCTTGTCATTACTGCACAGACAGGTTTTACCCTTATTTCAAAAAGTTCAGTTACACCCAAGAAGTAACTCTCAATGGCTTTGGCACTCCTGGTCTCCATCCCAGAGCTGAGTCCAGGCTGTTAAGAGTCTTCAAGAAGAAAATCAAGACCTGGAACGTAACTAATTTTTTCTAAGTTTGCTAGACGGTGAGGATTGCATATGCTGCTGTGCTTCACTCAAAAGCTAAAAAGATAATTGATAGGATAGCAGCTCCAAGAAAACGAGGACAGTACAAAAGTATTTTTTGTCAGTGCTGCTATGTGAGACCATCAGAAATGAGTAACAAGGTTTTCTAAAGCCATCTACATGCAAAGACCAATTGAAAATATGCAATCACCAAGAAAACGGTACATTTTTCAATATGTTTTGATCTCACCATCAGTCTGTTATTTGTCTTGCCTGAGTTCAGATTCAGTTGCTTACTCTTCATCCAGGAGCTAATTCCATCTCAGCAATCTAAGCATTGGGTCATCATGATAATTGAAGTTACGTGAAATAGGCAACTGAATGAAGTAAAGCTGATTATTCAAAAAGAAAGAAAAGAAAAAAAAAAAGTGCCAGGAGTTTTAAAGCTAGATTACATGAATTTTTGCTCATCTCAAAAATGCAGGAAATTATTTTCCTTGAATTCTGCAAGATCAAGTGTGCCACTGATTAAAACTTTGTCTACTGAAGTGGAAGAGCAGAACACTGATGAGTTTGATTGTCCTGCAAGCAAGATATTTTCAATGAGACTGTTAACAAAATGAAGCCACTGTGATAATTTAATTCCTAGTTCAGGCCTTCCAGCAGCTTTTCAACATGAGTAATCTCCATCAGTTCAATACCCCCAAAATTATAAATAACAACCAGTGAATACATGCCATTCAAATGTCAGCAGGCATGAACTTATGAGGTAGTGCATAACTTTTATAGCCTCACCACCAATTAACAATGTAAATAAATTACTAAAGACCTATCAGATTATAATTTCTCCAAAATAACATTCCTGTGATTATGTTTCTGCGATTATAGTTATGAAGTAACTAATAGAGGTGGGGGAGGAATCCCAGAATAACCCAAATTAGCAAGAATCAAGATGGTTGGCATGAGTCCCTGCCTCTAGTGTAAAGTATCTTCACATCTGAGAACACCCCCCAGCTATTCTGCCTGCTTCTGGGTACATTTGGCTCATTGCAAAATACTGAGTGATACAACATGAGTAGACTCAGCATTATTTTACCAATCATGGAAAAGATGTCATCTAAGAACGGATGCACTGAAAGGTATGATGAGATCTCTTGTCATCGCTCAGATAATGAAAAAGACAGGAGGCTTCACTCTTCAGCACATTATTCAAAGCTGATTGATAAAGCAGTAGCACCTTCTCGTCACAAACTGTATTACAGACATTCAAACAATATTTGGCAACTCCTTTGGCACTGTACACCGTATCATCTGGGGAGAAATGTGGAGGAGGGAGGAAGACAGACTCCCAGCCACACACTGTACAACTTGGGGGAATTGCATTTAGCTGTCTTTTGCACAATCCCAAGAAAAGCCTTGATCAATACAGAATTCCATTTTTACACAAGAAATACCACAAAGAGGCAGCAAAGCCCCAGAAATAATTGATAGATATTTCAAAGGGATTTGACAGAACATTAACTTTGGGTTTCTTCAGTGACATCATCTTACTTGAGCCAATTAAAAAAAAACCCAAAAAAACACCTTGCTAGGAGAAAACCTAGGCAGGCATTAGAACCAGACATAGTTTTGCAGCTTGTAAGCACATGTCCTTTCTTTGACATATTGGCCAAAATCAAGGGAAAGATAAATCATTTTGCATAAAGCCAGTTAAAGTGAATGCAATGAAAAGGCAATTACAACGGCTCTGCAATTTTTACTTTTTTTTTAATGTTGAAGTTTTGTAAGTAGTAAGAACAAAGATTTGCTGCTGACTTTGTTCCTAATTTAGGAAGTTCTGTTCTCAGTCTAGAAAATATAGCATTGATAGAGTTGTTTTTATGATCAAATTAGTTTGATCAAGAGACTGCTAAAAAAAGCAAATTAATTTCTGAAACCTCACTGTACCTAATGAGAGATCTAAACATTTGTCTCATATCAAGCCAGTAGACTACAAACGTTTGGATCTTTAAGCTTTACTTGCAAAAATAATATCCATTGCAGGCAATTATAGTGTGAAGAACAAATGTGATTATGAAGGAGATCACGAAGTAGGCCATTACCATTTCATATAATTGAATATTTTCCTATTAACTTTTCCTTCCACAATTCTCCTCCAGAGACAAACAGGTTTCTGTAGGCTGCAGAAAAATCAGAACTCTACCACCACTTTACTGTTCAGCTTCCTATTTGACAGTGCTTGAGAATGAACAGACATTTGAATAGTGTTTGGATTTACACAGCAGCAAATCCAACAAGGAGCTTTAGAGCAAAAACTCTAACACTGGCTTGCTTATACGGAGAAACTGTTAATTGTCCACAAATTTACTGAAAATTAAATGTCTGTTTTCAACAAACAGGGTAGATATTATGGTGAACATCAAGACTGGAATTTTAAATTCTTGCCAGTTCTTATATTTGATTTCTGCTCTTAATAAAATTGTTTGTTTAAAGTGTGAAGAAGTAGCAGTAATTTGAGTTTTACTTCCATTATATTGTGTAACACATTGGAACAAAGCTGTCAGTGCCCCCTTGGACAGAGAGATGCTCAGAGGAACATGTGACTCACACTGCGTCGAACCTGCTGCTGCTGCTCCACAAATTGTTAAGCCTTTCTGAACAAATTGTAAGCCTTTCAGGAAGGTTCACAGGGCATTCATTTCTTAAAAAGAACAATACTATCCCTGTCACAGTACAGGCTTATCAGTTACTTGTTATTCAACATGCAAAATGAAAAAACCTCAAAGATAATATTCTAAGGTTTGAAAGGTCAAATTTAGTTTGCAAGTCTTTAAAATCGTACATGAATTTTGATAGCAAACACCTGCATTTTCATAAAGCTGAAAAGGTTGATATTTTTGAGGTTAAAACTGGTTACTAATATAAGCAGAAGTACACAGCTGAATATTTAAATGGACAAAGTATTCAGGAAATAGGTCCACCAGCAGCTTTCTACTCTACGGAGCCCGGTAAGTACTCGATGCTCTTAAGTGTTTATTGTTTATGCTGCTAGAAGCAGTGAGGCTGGGAACATTAATGTGATATGCTCACAAAATAAACACTGAATTCAAATGAAAGGCAAGAGGCCTACTTTAGCTGAAAGAATAAGACCAACCCAAAATAATACATGTTTAAAGCCACAGGAAATATTTATTATCAACATTAATTTGTGCTATGTTTTATTTTTCTGTACAACAAAACTACTGCATAGCTTTCACAGCTGGAAGAACCACTCAGAGCTGAGATGTACACAAATGAAAATTATTTTATCATCTGTCCAACATACATTCAGTGTTCCTGAGAAACTACCATATTTGAGTTGAAACTGCAAAATCATAACACCTACAATCAGTAGAATTAGTCTCGTTACCACTGCTACAGGAATGTTATTTTACTGCTGTTACCATATTTAGTTTAATCCCTTGATACTGGAAGCTTGGATCTCCTTGATGCCAACCACTTATCTCAAACACATCAGTGCAAATTAGAGGCAGCCCAAGCTTGTCATTTGCAAAAGGAAAAGCAAAGAGAGGGGCAAACACTCTCATAATGGTTTCATTCTGTTTTTAAAGCTGCACATTTCAAGATCAAAAATATCTCACATTTGTATTACTGGGGAATAACACCCAGTTGTAGGAACAGTTCTAGGAAGCATACATATCCCAAACCAAAGCTACCAGGGTCAGAAGTACTAGTAGAAAAAGGAACTAGGTTGACCAAGTAGATCATTTTTCCCTCTGCTTCACATAAATCTAATGTCACATACATAGTCATGAAGTTAAATAATTTTAAAAGGTCAACAGAGTACCAGAGTAAGATTATACTTCTAATAGTAAAATATGTTTATGTTTATTATTAAAACCTTCAGCTGTTCTAAAACCAAGATAGATGTCTACTCCTTACAAATTACAGTAAGTGAATAAATCTGTGTAATTTAGAATATAACTCTCTGCTTTCTACTGTCATAGTGTGGTATGGCTTTTTATTGCTATATATTACCAGAAAATGAACTAGAGCAATCTGATTACAAATTAATAATTGTAGCTTGACTGGATGGAAGAAAAACTCTTTGACTTTTGCTAAGGTATCTTTTCAAATTACATAGTGAAAGCTAATTTCAGCATTTTTGCTTTAATATGGCAAATAACGAGCAGTTCCCAGTATGCACTGTGTAGCAGCGCAGGTTGAAAATTACACGTCACAAACCAATGCTGTGGCACAGGCCCTGATGTGAAAAGGGAGGTGGGGATCAGAAATGGCATTGCTCTGTCACGAAAAACTGATGCAAGCGATACAGAACGTACCAACCCACAGTGGCCCGTGCCAACTGCTCTCCAACTGCAGTGAATGGGCACAGCACAACAAATGGAGACACTCCTGGAAACCCTAAAGGAACTTCAGCACCTGTCTTTTGCACTGCACTACATAGAGATCTCCCAAAAGCAAGAGTGCGGGGGGGTTTATGACATCAGGACATGGCGAAGCATGGAGTCACCACTTTTTCTTTTCTCTGACAAAAATTCTAATTGCTGTTAAATCCCTACAAATCTAAACACAGTATAACTGGTCACTTCTTTATGTCTCCATAATGCTGATACATACCTAAACCACATGTACTCAGCCATTAGTAACTACCTCTGTATCTAACAAATCTAAATACACTTGTTACATCACACCAATTATTAGCCCTTTTACTGCTTTGAGGTATTACACAGCAGCACAATTACGATGGAAGACTCTCCTCTTTTCAAAAAATATACCCCTTTCACTTAGTACTGTTTTCCTATCATCTAACCCATTCTGTATTTTCAAAAGTCCCACACTATAAATAGTTTATTATATACAAACCACATATTTTCAAAAACCACCAGAATGTCTCTGATAAAAAGATCACTGTAAGTAAACAAAGACCTTTTAGACCAATCTAAAGCAGATAACCAGCTAATCCTAAGGAGCCATTACTCAGTACTCCAAAACAAAAATGCTTACACCCTGGCTAGCAGTCTGAATGCTCTGAAGTGGCATCAGTAGGGCAGGGAACACTGAACAGCAAATGGCTGCAGCTGGTGGGGGCAGCTCTGTGCTTTATCCGGGATCCCTCGCTCCTCAGGCCAGCAAGAAGGGTCTTGTAGTCAGTTGTGGCATTTCACAGGACAAAAAACAGGGGAAGCTGAATTTCTATTTGACACCAGCAAACTTTTGATTTCCAACTCTTCCCCCCATTTACTGCATTGTGCAGTATAAGCAGCCAGAGCTCTGATGATGGGCAGGACTGCGGGTATCTGTAACAGTTTAGAGAGGCAGTGACCTTCATATGCTCACAGATAAAGCAGCCTTATTCCTACACCTCCTTCTTGGTTTCCTTTTGTTCCTCTGGGCAACCTTTTCTGACAGTTTTCCCATCAGAAAAATGGGAATGAGGTTTTACCTTTCAACAATGAACTCAAGAAAACCCAGGGCTATTCCAAAACCCAAGCTTCTCTGCATGCATCTGCTCTACCCCCGAGACAGCAGCAGCAAAGAAGGTGGCTCCTGATACAAGCTTCCCTTTCAGACCCAGGAAACATTGCTTGAAGAAGCCCTGCTATCCCTGTCACTACTCCTTCAGAGAGGGTCAGAAACTCCTTAGATACCTGGCTCCCCTCCCACTGCTATATGGCTCTAAAATTACATCAAAAGTGAGATTTGCAGTAAGTCTAAGGTGTCCACAGTGATTTAAGTGAGTTTGTGTTGTTTCTCCCGAACCCTTGAACACCCTCAGTTATTTGAGATCAGTACTGGGCACAGAACAGACTGTACATGCCTGCACAAAGCCGCTCCCACCCCCGGGCCTTAGCAAAGGAATGACTCTGTGTCACACACACAGTCCCCAGGAGAAAATGCTTTGTCAGTTCTTCGGTAAGGGGAGCGTTTTTCAGAGATACACTAATGTCATGCAAGCACCAAACCCACTAGGTTCCCCAGATGTCTAGGTTTCTGTATATTCCTGAAGCACTAGCCCTCAGATTCCATCAGGGTCCCAGCAGGTAAACTGTTTCCCATTGCTCGCATTCCCACTGTCAGGAGGGGAGGGGGCACCGGGCCTGCTCTGTCCCCGGTGACAGCTGGGACACCGACAGCCTTCCAATTCAGCCCATGACACCGGTGCCCCCCTGGGCCTTCAGGTGGATTGCACAGGTGTCACTGGCTTAATTGGAAGGTGTCAGGGCTGCACAGCTGCCAGAGGACATGAGTTTGGCCAGTAGTATTTGCATTCCTGGTAGCAAAGACAGAGCAAAGTGAAAGATCCCAGGTCAGCTGTCACAGCCCAAGCTGAGTTTGTGGGTATGACAATTTTAAAAAAGAAAAAAAGGGCCAAAGTCTCTCCTGTGTCAAGTTCCACTCACAGCCATAGCCATCTGCTCCCCCATCCCCAAGGACCCAGGCTATGGCAGCTTATGTCAGCTGGTTCTGGGGTCCCTGAGGGGTTTCATGCAGACAACTGGCTGTTTGTGGCCCTTGCTAGACCTAGGGAAAGTTGTGCAGAAGCTGGTTCTACACCGTTCAGCTGAAAGCTGCAGACAAATCCTAGAGAAATTCTCTTACCTGGGGAGCGGCCAGTTTTCAGCACTGCACAAAGCAGCCCCCTCACAGTGGGGGATAAGCAAGTCAGGCAAAACCAGGCTGAGTCATCCTAGAGCAGGAATTTGCAAAACCAACATTTGTATGTTTAGGAATACTAGTATGAAATCCAGTTGCTTAAGAAGTTCAGAATCCCTGTTTTAAATAAAAACTCTTCCACCTGCAGTCAGAAAACTCCATCCAGTTCAACATTTTATGCAGAGTCAACCTCCCTCCTTCCTACTGGAAATGATTTTGTAGGGCAGGAGAGTCCAGACCCATTCCACAATGCCTCAAGTGGGGGAGATCCTCCACTCCCTCACTCACTTATCAAACTTGAGACAGACTCCCCAAGTCCCACTGCATATTATAAACTCACTCAAATTTTAATCTTCAGACATTTTTTTCCTTCGCAATTACTGTTTTAGTTGCTAACAAAAAGTTTTCAAAACTTCTCTATGCCCCATTATACAAAAGGCATTTTAGAAAAAAAAAAAAAAGTTGGAATTTAAGGAAGTCCTCAAATTATTCCATTCCAAGTAATTTTATAGTCCATTGCTAGTATTTGAATAGGATACACCAAATATCAGTACTTAAGACTGATCTGAGGTTAAGTTACCAGCTCTCCAAACATAACCTATTTTTACTTCAGCCTTAGAGCATGACAGCACACAGCCCTCTTCCTAGGGGAACCAGTTTTTGCAAGAGCTGATCCAGCTTCTCTTTGCTATAAGGACCAAAGCTCAGTGTATTCCAGGGGAAGGGAAAAACTGAAATCTGATCAAATACATTAAAACACAGAATGACTTGGGTTGGCAGGGACCTTAAAGATCCAACCCTCCTGCCATGGGCAGGGACACTTTCCACTAGACCAGGCTGCTCAAAGCCCCATCCAACTGACCTTGAACACTGCAGGGACTGGGCATCCGCAACTTCACTGGAAAACCTGTTCCAGCGCCTCACCACCTTCACAGTGACGAATTTCTTCCTTATGTCTAATCTTAACCTACCCTCTGCCCGAGTAAAACCATTGCCCCATGTCCTGTCACTACAGGCCCTGGTAAAAAGCCACAACTCATTCTTACAAAACCTCTGTAAGTATTTAAGTCCACAATAAGGTCTCCTCCTTTTCTTCTCAAGGCTAAATAGTGCCAGCTCTCTCAGCCTGTCCTCATAGAGCTCCTCAGGTGCTCCAGCCCTCTGATCAAATTTTACTACAAATTCCTCATGGGATTAGCCTTCCCAAATTGAAAATGCTGTCAAATCATATTTCACCAAAAAGCCGTACAAAATTACAACGGTGCAGTGTCGCTTATGCTACTGTTTGTGTTGATCCTCAATGGTCCCTGAACACTGCCCAGCAGGGCAATTCCTAACTCGCCACAGACACTTCCACGTTACAGGACACATTACTACAGTTCTGTCCAAGAAATATTTAGGGCTATGTTTGAAGAAAGCATTCTCCTAACACATCTGCATGCATTTCATTTTTCCTAAATAATTTAAACAAGTTTGCAAGGGATCAACATTGTATGCATTACGCTGATGTCATCATCACTGTGCTGCTTAAACATCCGCACTTTTAATATTAAAATATTAAACTACTGCCATGTCAATCAAACAGCAGTTTACTGGGAGACTAAATGGCTTCTCATGTTTCAATCAAAACAATAGAAATACTGACATACTGTGGCACAAAATTAGTATAAATAGACTTTATTGAAGTCAGTACCTTTGTACTGAAGCTGAAGATTGTGTCTACAGAAGCACAAGTTGTAACATTTCACAACTTCTAAAAGGAATGTCAACAATTACAACGATCATGCATACCATGGTCGATAATCACATTTTTAGAAGCATTTTCAACCATTTCTAAAGAAATGCTTAGAACATTGTTATATATAGAACTACTTTCAATAAACTGCAAAACATTGATTAGCTTTTCCAGTATGAGCTACAGTGTCAACACAAAAGGGAGGCATAAATGTTTAATTTATGAAATCAGAATGGAATATTTACTGTAAAGAAAAATTAAAAAGCTTTCAAATAAAGGCCATTATTGAACCAAAGTGAAGAGCACAACTTGAACTTTGAATCCTTTCATCTCTTAAAGCTGTCCTCTGAATAACTTCAGTTCAAAGCATAAATTCAGTACTGTGAGTATTCCTTGGACTGAAGTTTGGCAATGATGCGATCCAACTGTCTCTTTGCTTCGCACTGTGGAAAATTGCTCATGTCATAATATTGAGGGGCAATTTTCACCAGCCTGTCAAAAAAGGAAAAGCTTGTTACTGATACTCAAAACTTCAAGATGCATTTTAGAGAAATTCTACAATGGAGGGAAACAAAGGTTATCCATTATTTTCAGCTCATTCTGCGATTCTAAGATTAATTGAATTTTACACACATGCACACACACCTAAAATCTCAGTGCCATCCTGTGCAAGTGCTCAAGTCCAAAGCAAAAAGCACTCATGAGTCTCATGATCTGCCCTGTGCAGCCATGTGCCCCTTACAGCCCCTCACTGCTGCTGCAGTACCTGCCAGAGTGTCCCACACAGCCAGAGCTGCTGCCTAATGTCCAAGGCCGCCAGCCACAAAGTCCACCCAAACATCAGTTTGTGTCCGAGTACAGTTCAGCCTTAGCTGCTTTAAGCTTTAAAATACAACTAAGGCCGTAGGAACCTGCTTTACGCTATACAGTGTTTGTTGAGAAAAGATTTCTAAGGAACCACAGTTTTCATTGAGATACTACAAGCTATATATGCTGCATTTTCCAGCTTACGAATCTTTAAACTCTTCCTGCACAACAGTACAACTTCCACAACTGAAGAGCCTCCCATATCCCCAAAGCTTACAGCTTGGCAGCTTAAGTGTAACCTTAAAGACAGGCAAGATGCTTCAGATCTCTGCTTGTCTGCAGAGGTTCAGGCCTCTATTTCCTTGATATACGCTTGTTGAGGAATAAATATCATGACAAGGCAATTTGTACCACTATTACCACCTCTTTCTTTAGTATTTTAAGAAAGCACAAAATCCTGTTCAGCTCCTTCTGAAAGAAGCCAGACAAGTGAAGTCCTGGATCTTGAGAACAGAGGCACCTACTGGAATCTCTTAACTCAGGTATGCAAGTGGGTGCTTGGACATATCCCCAGACAGGATCTTTCCAAACAGGCTTACTGAAGTAACTGTTTTTAAGTCAAACATCTCTCTGTGCACTGCATACAGAGCCCAGGCACCATGAGTTCTAAACACAACTCCCACAACAAAAACCTTTAGTGATCTGCAACATCTCAAGTCCATGCCACTGCCATTCCTCAAACCATTTTAGTAAAACTGGCTTCAGGAAGAGTGAAAAGAATTACCTCAAGTTAAGAAAACGAAAAAGAAACACAAGAGCTGTACAGTAGATCACAACTGTTGCAAGACTTCAGCTTACCATTCTGGCTTGATGTCTGTACATGTCCGGATGTAGTTCTTCGTTGTAAGGACAAACTCATTATACAGCACCCATTCTGGTTTGTGATCAAGAACAGTGGAGGGATGCAACTGCACCACCTGGTTATCTTTTACAGTTAAGTAATGCCCCGTTCGCTCCAAATGTGCCACCTAAATAAAAAGGCATTCTTTCATTACCACAGGCAATTTTTAAATGAAGCAATTTCAAGCTGATTGTTAAGTGTTCTATACAAAACGTACTATCCCAACTTTCACACCCCTTCTAAATTTGGCACATTACTTGACCACTTCAACTATTCATGTTTTTTATAGACACAATCAAGATGCCAGATGTTTTTGCTAACTGCCATGGTAAGTGTATATTCTAATATACAATTCAAGCAATATACAAAAATAGATATCACCCAAAGAGAAAAATCATTATTGGAACAACAGCAATGCAAACACAAGTGCTGCAATGGAATTGGACAGGTTTGCAACATCACACAAAGCCAGCTGTGGTCTACTACAGACATCTGCTTCAAACATTTAATTTGCAGTAGCCACTGTGGGACCAGTAAGCCACAATGTTATCCTTTTATGAGAGAGGTCTTGTTACAGGACGAGCTTCAGAGCTGGAAAATGTAGGTTCAGCAACACACTTCTGCTGTGACCTTGGTGAAAATCAATTAACCTGTCTCTGACTAAGCTCCTTGCTCTGTGAAAGGGAATAATGCCTACCTTGCCGAGATGCTCCGATACCAAATCTTAATGAGCTAGATAAAGCAGACAGTTATCCTTAGAAGGATATCCTCTGTACAAACAGCTAATCTAACGGAACAGGTACCTAAAATTAACCCTCTGATATTGGAAATTGAAGATAACCTCTCCACTCATTACACGCACACAAATACTGTAGAAAGATTAAACAGAATGGACAATGGCTGAAAGATGTCAAAAAGACATTTTAGATCAGATCATCAGCAGTTGGTTTCCTTTAATATAGATGCATACTCCCTTGTTTTCTTCCTTTTTAATTCTACGTATAGCTTTTTTTTTTTTTTGCCTAGTCAAAAGTGAATTCCACCTATTGGATTAAAACCTCAGGACTTCTAAAGCAATAGCTACCTCAAATTTTAAGTTACAATAACTCCTTAGTAAGGAATTACTTACTTTGAGTGTGCTTCTCTTTTATATATTATGACATTATTATCCAGAATATGTTTTAGGACTAGAACAAACTATTTCAATAGACTGCAAATCTTTTCACCCAAGATTTGAGAGTTTACACTTCTACTTTATTTCAAGTCTGTGAAGCCAAGAGAGATTTATTTAAATGGAGATTAACAGCACACTGTCTTTACCAATTAAGGTTTAATTTCATCCAACTCAATACAATGTTTGCAAAATTAAATAGCAGTATAGCTGCAAAACAGACTAGGCTAGACACTCATCTGTCACAGACCTAGCACAAAGACAGCACACCATGCTGTAGGATTACATTTTTTTTCAAAGGATGTTCTGTTTAAAATCAATTTGATTTTTTAGATCAAAATACACATGCATACAAAAATATCTGAGTGTTTTATCTGTTCCAATTCTTCCTAGAAAAGGACAGAACAAATCATTTATTTAGGTTTCATTTTAGAAATGCATGCTGTTAAAATTCAATACAATTTACCTTAAGCATCTCAGTCTCGCTCAGACGTACTGAAGTAGTAAAGTCTTATAATCTACCGTTCCCAAATACATACAATTTCCTTTTCCATGTAACTTATAATGATAGTGTAGTTGTATTTCTTGATTAATTTGTATTATTCTGAACTAAGTAAAAAGATTCCAAAATAACTAATTAAGCCTACTCAAAGAAAAATGCTACAGAAACATACAGAGACCTCTGAATTTCCAGGGAAGGACAAGAATTGGAATAATACCAACTAAGAAGAAAATGTTTCCTTAGACCATTGATATCAGGGATTAAGGCACCTTTAGGTGGTTACATACTACTGTGACTCACTTTGATCCCAAGCCAACACTGACCCACAGTATTTATCCTATTTAGATGTTTCTAGAAAGTGTGCCTGTTGCCACGTGCATCAGTGAAGAATTTCAGGGTCAGTAACAGCAATGCTATGAGAAATACACAGTGAAGCTATGGCTCCATAGCAAGCCATGGTGATGTGCCAGCTGCTGCACTTTCCTGCTCCCTCCTGGCCTGAACTGTTTCAGCACAGCTGATAGAGCCCATTCTTGCTTCCCCTTTGAAGGTGTAAGCGGCCTGCCAGGTCACTGAGCTGAAAGAATTTAGAATGGCTCAGGCAAGCACCAAGGGTGACATAAGGGAGTGAATACTGACACATGGGAGGCAGCACACATACTTTTGCTCCTTTGAAACCCTGGCACGCAACCAATTCCAGTGCCTGCAAATGCAGGGGTAGTTGGTCCAGGTGTCCTCCAGAGGGCCCTTCCACCTCAACAATTCTGTGATGTTTTTCACAGTATAAAAAACCCACGATCTTCCACAGAAACCACAGGATGATACAGAGTATGTCTAGTAAATGGGCTCATTTTTTGATGAGCAGTGGTAGTAAGCAAGATACTATGGAACACACCTGAACCCCAAGATCATCAAAGAATCTGTCATTAGTTTAAAACTTTTGTGAATTAGACTACCTAAACATGACTCTAAAAGGATGGCCAAGAGTCAAGCCAGCTCATCTCTGCAACAGATTACTATGCAGCCCCAGAAAGCCCACCTGGCTGATGATGTAAGAGATAATTATAACGCTTTTATCAACACGACAAACCCAGACGGCAACAGTGGCACATGCCACCACAGGAAAATGTTTTAGTTCAAGTTCTTGTCACAATTTTAGTAAAAATTACACATTCTCCCCTCTGAAATTTTAAATATGCTTGTGATTATTTATTATCTATCATGTCATTGAACCTAGAGGCCCAATAAGGGGTCTTTAGACAAACATGTCTAACACTGTAAATACAAATGCATTTAAAATGTCAAAAGCAGAAATACTATCACAAGATCCAGGTTTTTTATATTTATATTACAAATTTCAGCAGGTTAGTTTTGACAGACAGTTTAGATTGTTCCTTGTCTGTCTTTCTGACAAAAGAATACTAGCATGCACCAAAGGAGCACTGTCAGTTGCCTGGATTTCTGAAGTTTCTGCTTGCAGTGCACACAAGAGCGTTTCTGAATCTATTAAAAAGTTTTACACCATTCTTCTGCACTCTTAGAGTAAAATGAATACTATTAAATGCACCAGTGGCAAATCATCTGACATCTAATTTTCTGTACAGTATTAGTCAATAAAGTTATCCTCTGCAGTGACAATGATATAACCTGTGTTTGACTAAGCCACATCTTCTAGAAAAGGTTCCAAGTTTGATCTGCATACATTTGTGTCCAAGAACACCAATGGCATCCCGGGGTACCTTAGGAAGATCATTGCCAGTGGGTCCTGGGAGGTGATCTTGCCCCTCCTACTCAGCCCTAGTGACGTGCATCTGGAGTTCTGTGTCCAGTTCTGGGCTCCCCTGTACAACAGAGACATGGAGCTCCTGGACCGAGTCCATCAGAGGGCAACAAAGACAATTAAGGGACTGGAGCATCTCTCTTACGAGGAAAGGCTGAGGGAGTTGGGCCTGTTCAGCCTCATGAAGAGACAACTGTAAGTATCTGAAGGGAAGGTGTCAAGAGGATGGAGCCAGGCTCTTCTCGGTGGTGCCAAGCAATGGGACAAGAGGCAATGAACAGAAACTGATGCACAGGAAGTTCCATCTGAACAGGAAGAAGAACTTCTTTACTGTGCAGGTGACCAAGCACTGGAACAGACTGCCCAGAGAAGTTGTGGAGTCTCCCTCACTGGAGATATTTAAGCACCATCTGGATGCAAACCTATGCAATGTGCTCTGGGATGACCCTGCTTGTGTTGTAAGGTTGGACCAGATGACCCACTGTGGTCCCTTCCAACCTGACCCATTCTGTGATTTGAAAACATCACGGGACTTGCTTCCACCTTTGAATTCTGATGTAAATTTTCAATGATCAATTCTTCTTCTACCTCCAATACTAGATTGGAAATACAATGATAAAAATCTAAGTTCTTTATGACAACTGGTAAAAAACAAACAAATCACTAAGAGAAAGATAACTCAGCTTTAAGATATTTTGTCATTTGCTTCCCTTTTTCTGTTCAATTTAAAGTTTCCTTAGCATACTTCCTGTAGTATAACTTTTTTTGCTTTCTTTTTACCACACAGTTACTTCAGCTAAGATTAGTTTTCCATGAATATCATGGATAAGTCACCATTAAGTGGTTACATACTCCTGTGACTTACTTCAATCCTGAGCTAACACTGTGCTACAGTATTTAATCCTATTTAGGTGTTTCTATAAAGTATGCTTAGTTCTCCTACTTCTGTTGCATAAATAATCTACACCTAGTTCTTGAATTTTATTACCAAAGTACCATTATATTAGTTGTACAATTTGCCAATTCCTCTCCCTTCTTAAGACAGGCTGTGTCTGGCACTAAAGTACCAAAAAAGCAGTATTTCTCTCATGTATTTTAATTTCAATGAACAGCTTCTTAGTAATTTTGCAAGCATCACCCTTGCTCTATTTTACATATATTTTGCATATTCTGATGTGCGATACAGAAACATAGTTTAAAAAAAAGTTTCGCACAATGAAAACTGTAAGAAATCTTAGATTTACCATGAAAGTTTTACAAGACACTTAACTTTTTGCCAATATCTATCTTTCCCAAGTTTTACTATACACAGAATTGTTGACAGTTTTAAACTATTCTACTACTCACTTTGTCTACGGCAAATTTACTGGAATTCAAGTTTGTATTTAAATATGAAGGGTAAAGAGATGATTCATCACCAACAGAAATTTCACATTTATCCATCGCTAACACGGAATCAAAGGCAGGCAAACATACAGTACTTAGTGCTGGTTATGTAATTAGTACTATTACAACAGTTAAAACAGGCCTGTGCTGTCTGCCATCAACCACAGGTCTTGGTTAGTGCTACTTGAGTAATAACCAAGCAACCTGACAAAGACTAGGTGGCAATATAGTTAGCCATGTATAATTTAAGTAACATTCATTAAGTTTTGACAAATTATAACAACCATACTAACATTATGAGCCACATAAACACTGAACTAAGTTACCTATGAGAATACACACATACCTGCATGAAATACCCAGTAACTAATGCCTTTCTGATGTTGATGTAATAGTCTCGGCTGGTAAAGTCTGTGCTTCTACGGGGCAAATTAAATCTATCCATGATTCGTGACAGCTGTTGGCGTACATTGTCTGCAGACATCAGGGACCTGTAGTTAATGAAGTTGTCGTAACACCACTGAACCGACTCATGATCTGCAACATTAGAAAACATGAATCAAAATTAGAACATGTAAATAAAATAGCAACTAACCAATTGATCAGTCAGATGAACCAGAAAAAAATATCCATAAACTTTTACAGATGACAGCAGCTTTTAGTTTGTTCAGCTGATTTCCTGCATTAGGTGACTTGCCAAAACTACTTTCTATTCAGGAGGTGTGTGGTCAGGACAGAAAAAAATCAGGTTTTTTCTCCTCACCAGCACAACATACACACAATCACTGATGTTCTGCTGAAATACCACACACCACTAAACTTTGGACATTTCAAAAATCACACCCTGTAAGTAAAAAAATCGTCTTCCAAACTTGCAGTGAAAAACATAACTTTATGTAAGGAACACTGCAATCTTTAACTGTAGCATGCAAACACCAAAGGTGATTGTACATAACTTTGCTGTATTTTAGAAATGAAATCCCCTTAAATTAAGCATTCAGGTAACAGCTAAGAGCTATACAGACTTTTTTAATGTGATGCACCTCACAGCAGTTTAAGTAAATGTAGGTGGCTGGTAAAATACAGCAACTGTAACACAACTCTGTACTCTCATGTTACCCTTCCTACTGCTGAAAGCTCTAAGAAGAAATTGCTAAAACAGCAAGTCTCTGCCATGCTGTCAGGATAAATACCTGCATATTTCGCATTCCCTACCAATTCTCTTACTTTTCAGGTAATGCTCTTCTAATCTTTGTCAGTTTAATAATCCAACAAAACTTTAAGTTTTAATTCTTGTTAAGACAGGCAACTCCTGTACAGAATGAGACTTTTCTTAATTTACATTGAAAAGAAGGAAAGTTATGTAATTTGAGGTAGGTCCAAGTTCTTTCTGTGCTTTATCTTACAGAATATATGTTAAATCAAGTATGAATGATGAAGCTCTTGTACAGTTAGGATTCTACTGTATAGTGAAGTACCACAGCATGTTATTTTCTGAGCCACCTGAACTGTGCATCATAGATAACCCATAAATATTTTATATTGTTCTAGATACAAACAGTAACAGTATTTTATCTTCTGATTCCAGGAATCAATTCACAATTTCAAAGCAAAACTGAACATAAGATGATTCCCAAAATAATTCCATCCCTCAGTAACCAGAGTATGAAAGCAGCAGCTTCCAGAAACATGCCCACACAGGATGTTTGCAAGACATCTTGGATCCTGGTTAACTAAAGAGCTGACAGAAAAACAAGCAACACGTCTCCAATTTACAGGTGTTTAACAAAAGGTTTTCAGCTATTGTTTTAAATACATAGAATAAATTTGTTGGGACTTTTACTCTGAAGGTATCCTTATTTTGGATTGTCACATGATGACAGTGTTAGAAGGCTTCAATACAAATTTTCTAAATCAAAACTGAAACAGAAAGGAGCACTAAGCTGCAGGGTTTCTACTCCAGGTAAAAACTGTTGCTTTTCTGTTTGCTTACAGGAAAATGCAACTGGAGCATGTAATTTAACCTCGCTGGCAGTTAACAGTAATCTTTTTACTGGCCACCAGTGTAAGTCACGTAAAAAAAGTGTGACACTTAGGTAGTCATTTTTTAAGAGAACTAGCTTTACCTGTTCATTCCTATCTTTTTCAAGCTGCTAAAATATACTTCAGCTATGCTGTGGAGGACCACACATTGTCCCTAAATTCCATACACAGAAATGACACAAATTAAATAAATGTATTGCATGGTTCTAAGTTACTTCTTGTTGATGCATCATCCCTTTGCCTCTCATCTATTCTAAAGCCTTATTACAGAATTCCTAACTATATTAAAAAGTTAGGATTAAAAAGGTTTTGGTTCTAGGAACATATTCTTCTCCAAATTCACAGCATTGAATTCACACCAATTTCTGCACTGCTTTCCCTGATAAATCACTAAGCAATTATGCAGATTTTTTTATAATTAATGTCAGATAAACTTCCAATATTTCTTAATTATAGGAACACTTGCTTCCTTCTGTCCAAGGTTACTCGGCATTGATTTAAAAGTCTGGCTTGTCTCCATGCTCATCAGTTCATTACATGATTTCTTGGGTAGTTTTTTGGTTTTGTTTGACCCCAAAGGCAAGTAGAACTTAAATAATAAAACCCAAGCCCAAGCCTTCCAAACTGCTCTTGGAACCCAGGAACGAAAGCTGACAGCACAAAGCATTATAAATAATTTCCCAAAACGGACAGACTTACTTTGCTTGAAAGCATGGTAGACATTCAGCAACGTCAAATGATCTCCATCTATGTGGGCAAACCTCATCTTGGCTTCATCTGCTGCTTTCTTTGCTTCCGTGGGGCGAACAAAACACTGTGGGACTAAACAAGGTTGGTATGGGCCCAACACAAACGCCCATATCGATGAGTCACGCATTCACAGATAGAGGAACAAGGCCTAGCTAGGTCAGTTCACAGAGCATAGGGCAGGGCAGGATGGCCTCCAACTGCATCTTGGACTGTTTACTACCATGATTTGGTACATCAACACCTAACCACATCTGTAAGACAAGAGGGTTTCAAAGCTACAGAGTACCTGATTATTTTAATAGAACTGTATGTAGGCATCAAAATCTCTAGTCTGAAGGCCATCAAGATTACCTGCTGGAAGGCTAAACAGATCTTAGTTCAAATCCAGTGCTGATAGCTCTACCAGGAGTTAGTACCCCATGGAATAAAACACTTCAACTGCAAATTGCTTTTTCAGAAAGCCCCTACAGACAGAGTAAAGAAGATAGTTCTGAAACTGTACTGGACAGTACAGTCTAAACAAACATGAGTTTGAATTATCAAAGGTCTGTTACTAGCCAGAACACACTAGTCAAGTCTCTTCCCAGATGGTATTGTTATCAGCACTGGTATACAGAAACATGTGAATGAAGGTATTAATAAGTCTAAAGGTTGTGATGGTAGCGGTAGTGGTGGAAGGTTAAACTGTCCTTTGGCACTATTTCAAATAAAAAACATATTAAAAAATTGCAACATGATGAGCTTTCTCCTATCATTTTATTCTCTTAAACACATCTGACTCAGTCTGACTTGAATCCAAAAATCATGGTTTTCCACCTCCTTTCCAAATACAGACTAGCAAAGACCACAAACAGTATTGCAGCCAACCTAATTAATGGTCTGTCAACATTCTAGTAAGTTTGTAAGATTGATACTAATTCAGGAGATCTTGAAAGTACTTATAAAAGAGGTCTGTTGGAGCAGGGAGGTTGGACCAGGTGACCCACTGTGATCCCTTCCAACCCTACCCATTCTGTGATTCACTTTACAGAGACCTAGAGCGTAAAAAAAAAATCAGTTGTGTTTAAAGTAGATGTAATTTTTAGGAGGCTAAATTTCAATAAAATTAATGCTAAGATGTTACAAATCCTTTATCTATTTCCATCTGTTTGAGAATACATTAGCTTTCGCATAACTGAAGCCCAGCAATCTCATGAGAACACCTCTTTGCATATGATCTATCAGATGAGGGCTTTTTTGTGGGGTGTTATGTGGTTTTATTTTATTTTATTCTTAAATTTGCATAAAAGCCCCAAAGCACTAAATATGTGAGCTGAATACTGGACGGAACTTGAGAAAAAAAATACACACTGCAACAGTGAATCACATGGTAACAAATCAACAAAGACCAATGCATTAAAGAAAATGGAAATGCAGGTGTGAAATAAACACCCTGAATAGTGGGTCCTGCATTTGAAAAAAGAGATAATATAATTTTAATTTCAAACTCAGATTAATAAAAGCAAAATCCAAATTATTCTATCACTGTCTTAACTGTTTTGAGTAAGTAATAGCACTTTCCATACCACAGCAAGACACCAAAGCTTTTATAAAATGAAGTACAATCATTTGATCTGCTCATTTATTCAGCTGTTTTTGCTCCTTTCTGGTACCTAGTTTCCCATTCTGTCCAAACTTAATACATGGATTACTATCCAAAGCCTGACAATCTTTATGAGGACTTTAGGCACCAAAACATATAATTATGCTGCTGGTTTATAAAAAAAGTGCTTGCTTTGGGAAGTAGTCCCAGGATTACGTGAGGGGTTTCTTTAAGAGCAGTATGTTAGTTATAACACGCACATTAACCATCTTCAATCCATTTTTTACCCCCCCCCCCTTATTAATCATCTTATTAATTGTGCCTTAAAACAAAAAAAGCTATCATGACCTGGGAAAAGGTAAACTGGAAAAGGAGTAAGGCAAATCAGTTGAAGGCCACTGACAAAAATATAAGACTGACTTGTTCTGCAGTAGATACTGGCAGGAAAAGGGAAGAGAAAGACAGGCACCAACCTACCACCACCTCCGCAATTAAGCCTACCATTTAATTAAAAATATTATGATTCTGCCCTGCCCATCTGCTCTGAGTCTGAACAATGATAACTCTGCAACAAACATTTTATCTTGTTCTTAAAAACTTTTATATATATATATACTGTAAGACTAAACTGAAGCAAGAGATTATACACTTAGTCAAAATGTTTTTTTTTTCTCTATCCAACCAAGTTAAGTATGTCAGCAGCACACCTGTGCTGTGGAGAGCACTGGTAAAATAGCACACCCCAAAGACAAAAGAGTACTCAGGAGTAAGAACATCCCCATTTGTTGCTTGTCCTATGACCTATAACTATAAATCAACATCAGTTCTATGTAACCAGGAAATTAAAATACAAATTTGTGTGGTAACATTTTCCTCCCCATCAAGCTCTCTCAGCAAGCAGCTCTGCTCTGACACAGAGCTATTCATGTGACACAGCAGCAAAGTACAGCTGTGTACTTAATTCTTATAAAAATACATCCTCACCCCAAGTTTCTTTTTTCCCTTTAAAAGTAATGACTGTTCTCCAGTTTTGCCACTTAATGACTGAAAAGTGTACTTCATGTACAAGCTTGTGGTTTAACATAAATTAGACTGTAATCCCTTTGGGAATACTGAGATTTATCAAAGTGCAGAATAATGCACAATATGTAACAGATGTCACTGCCTTAAACTGAGTGGCTGAACTGACGTTTCTGATCCTGTCTATGAGCCTGAGTAGAAATTTCTGTTCCATTACCCTGATTCCCTCCCCCCACCCAACAACTCAAATATATACACTTTTCACTGATATTAGGAGCAAACTCTTTAGCCATTTCATGTGTCTTAATTTCTTAACATTACTAGTGATTAGGTTCAAGATCTCTACATAAATCTATAATGACTGAACCCATATATAAAGTTTTAAAAAACAATTCTAATTTTATTAGAAATACATGATTTTTTTTATGTGGAAAACTCAAATTTCCCCCAAACTGAAGATCTGCATTTTGTTTAGTATCTCTTTTCCTGCTATTACCTGACAACATGGCAGTAATAGATAGGACCTCATTAGAACAGTTGTAGTCACAGCTTGCAATAACCATTTTAGCCAGCTGTGGGTCCAATGGAAATTCAGCCATCATGGATCCCAATTCAGTCAAGTCTCCATCATCATTTAAAGCAGCCAGGTAATTTAAAAGCTCTAAGGCTCTCATCAGAGTTTCAGGAGCTGAAAGAAAAAAGTATGTAAGTAGGCACATTAACCAAACTGCTCTGAATCAGCAAAAAATGAGGAAGCACAGACTATTATAAGCTATCTTTTAGGGTTTTTTTGTTCTCCATTCACTAGCATCCAAACACAAAACTGATACCAAATTCAGTAATACACACCCAGGTGCGAATGAATACGGGTGCGGGGGAGGAAACAAAATTTATTTAAAAAAGCTTTAATCACAAGCTTTAAATATTTGGAGATTACTGCTTTTCAAAATTCAGACAGCAGTGGCATTGTGATATACTCAGTATCATAGTAATATCACTTCCTCTCCCTGCAGATACCTTTTCCCTTGTTCCATACCAGAGAGATCAATACAGCCATAAAATCTCAACCATTTCAACTTTAGGTATCTACAGTCTTTCACAAAGCCAGCAAAAATGTTCTCTTAATCCTGCACTTCTCATACAGAGTCTGTATTAACCCACAAAATGAAACAGAAGGAAATTCAAGTATTCAATTATAGAATTTATAGAACTTCTAGAATTCTAAAAAAATAGAACTACTTAAAAGCTTACAGACTATGTTATATTTTTATTTGGGGGGGGAAAAACCAACTAGCTAACATATTTATATATGGCCGATCTACATTTTTAATTAGCAATATAAACCAGTTATTTTGGAAGCATATATGAACATTTAACACTTAGAAAGAAGATACACATTAACTTTATAGTTTGAGCCAAAACCATGTATTCAGCTTTAACAACACTACCCGATTTTACACAATTAGAATGTGTAATCAAGGTGATAAGTAAAAGAATTTCAAATAATAGACTTTCTAATGCCCATAATTTTCTCTTATGCTCTGCAGGCAAGGAGCATTCAGTAGATTCCTTGGTTCCATTAAAAGCTTTTACACAGACAGAAATACAAAAAGCTTGTTTTAATATGACACAGGTCACTAAATTTCAGGATAAACAAAAGACATTCCTTACAGACTACAATTAAAAAAAAAAAGAAAAAGAAAAAGAAAAGGTAAAAGAATTTTATTCCATATTGTTATTATATAAAATAGTCACAAAAATAAAGATTGGAAAGATGGAAATAGATACCTGGAGGATCCATAAAATCAAAGTGCACCAAATCATCTATACCAAGCTTCTTGAGCTGTAATACTACAGATCCTAAGTTAGACCTCAAAATTTCAGGGTATGTGTTGTCCTGGGGGGGAGGGGAAAAAAAAGACAATTCAAAACACTGGTTCTTCCAAACCCTTTTTAGTCCAGAAGCATTCAAATTCTGATTTTGTTTAACAGCACGGCACTCAACTACCTGAATCAGGTGTGCTTATAAACGTAACCTAAAAGAAGTAACCTTACCTGCATTTCAGTTTTGTAAGCCTTCTCTGTGTAGAGCCTGAAGCACTTGCCTGGTCGAGTACGGCCAGCACGGCCAGCTCGCTGCTGAGCAGAAGCTTTACTGATCGCAGTCACCAACAGAGACTCCACTCTGATACGAGGGTTGTACACCTATTTGAAAGTGGAAGCAGAGCAGGAAAGAAGGAAAAGAATAAACAGTTCATGGCTAAGACAACTATCTGAAAAAATAAAGACTGCTTTAAATGTATTGTCAGGCACAGTTTCTGACTAGGAAATCACAAGTTGTATATATCTGAAAGGAGAAAAAAAACTTGCTACAAAATGCTCTGGATCAGTGACAGAGAGTTTCAAATACAACTGTCTAGAGAACAGCATTTTTTATTCATCTGTTAACAGCAACTCCTGCCAGGTTCCCTGTTCTCCTTAAGTGCGTGTATTTTTAGATTAAGATTTTCATGGCAAAAGGAACATGTCCAATTTGTTCTATAGAGTGCTAAACAATCATGATGCTCAAAAAATTCCATAAAAAAAAGTTGTCTTGATGTAATTATGAGGTTGAATAATCATGTTCTAGAGATCAGAACAAACTAACATTAAGGTTGAACAGAACTGTAAAAATGAGGCTGATGACAAAACAAAACTCTATTTCAAGGGTACATGCAGATTGCCACAGTAAAAAATACATGCTGGTATTTACTGTAAAATTTCCACTGCAGCCATAGATAAAACAGCAGCCCTGCCAACTCAGTAGGGCTCATGGAAAGGAATATACTGTAAAAAAAGGCAGTATCAGATAGTAGTTTCAGTTGAAGGTGTTCTTGGTCCCTGTTTTAACACCTTTCTGGTGTAAGTATAAAATATGTACAAAAACTTTAGTTCTCTCTACAGAAGGTATTCTTCTGGTATAAGAACTACCTGTGAAAAAAACTCAGCCTAAATGGTGATGGAAACTTGTGCATGAAGATGCACTGTTACTGAACTCACATTCTGCTGTATGTCTGCCACATTTTGCCAAAGTTTAAAAGGCTGACAGTGTGTATTGGTGTTAAACAAAAAGTCTAAGAAACCAAGTTGTAAAGAAAGTTACAGTTAGTGAAAAAACTAAATTACAATTATGATATGCATTTTATTCTTTCTTTAGTTATTGGCTTGACTATAGGAAAACTACTTCTGTTCCTCTCAACATCCTATGATGTTCCAAGAATCACAGTACAAGCTCGATTACAATCTTCAGGGTTGCAACAGGACATGATAAATACTGATATAAAACAGTATGTATCATTTCTTGCTTCTTATTTTAGTGCTGGAGTTTTCTATTAGAGTGACTTAAAAGAAGAGGAGGCTTCTAGCACCAGTTTTAATTTACTTTCATACAATTTCTTAGTTTTACTTGAGCATTCCTAAGCATAGACACAAAGTACAAAACCAACCATCCTAAAGGATTTAGAAAATCCACATTCCAGGTCTAATTCTAAGTTCTCACGTTTCTTTTTAGTTTTTAAAATAAAATTCTTCTATCTAAAATTTGCAGACTAAATGCAAACCTGCAAGCTAAAAATAAAACAAAAACTCAACAACCAAGTTTAAGATTTCAAATGGAAAACAGACCTGGTGTCTACAAAGGGAACAGTTACCTCATCAAAACAGATTCCAGCATCTTTCCTACTATAAAGAAAGAGAAGACAGAATAGCATTTACCTTCTGTTTTGCAAAGCCAGGATCAATCACAAACACAACACCATCTATTGTTAATGATGTCTCAGCAATGTTAGTGGACACAACCACCTGTCAAGAAAACCCAAAAAAACAAACAATTAAATGAAGTTACTGCACTGTGAACATAAAGAGCTCTGATTTTGTCTCTGCACAAAGGATTTTCAGCAAACTTTCCTTCACTGCATCAGTAATGACCAGAGTTGCACTTTAACACTTTCACAGGATGATCTGAAATCAACCCAAGGAACTTCTAGTGAAAAGAGCAAATTTTGTCCACTCTTTTTGCTCCCCTATGAGTCTATTAACAACACAACAAATGTTAATTTTGAGAAAAAGAAACAGAAGAACAAAAATTTTACTTATGAAACCGCTATTCAAAATTTTTCTCACTTGTCTGGTACAAAATGATAAATTACACTGGATCCCTTTAACATCATCTGTTAATTGCAGTTTTTTACCTTTTTTGAAAGCCTGAACAGTACAAACTGGCTAAATAATATTAAATCAGAGGTTATACACAGTAACAGCACAGTATTTTCTTTTATTTGATTTGCAATAAAGCAGTTATCAATACATTCCAGCTAAAATCCTGAACATTGTGTATTTAATTTTAACTTTGTCTTTTTCTGTCTCCAGATGTCCAAACACCGTTACAGATATTTAATGTTCAATGTTAAATTTCTATAAACTTTCTGAAGGCTATGTCTCGTGCAAAAATTAAAGGTGATACCAGAGGTCTGAGGCTTAATTTTGCCACCATTTAAATTGTGTGTCCAGAGATGCAGTGTAACAGTCTATAGATACCATTGGCTCTCATCCCAACAGCAGCTACACGGAATCTCGTTATTAGCACATTTAATCACCTATCTCAGGAAAGACCCAAAACTTGTTCGGCACTTCATCAGAACTACTTACCTTTCGTGTCTTAATTTCAGAGCATTTTCTCATCACTGTTTTCAGTTGAGCAATTAGAACTGGAGAGGCCCCTAACACTTTGTTCAGTATTACAATGAAGCCAGTGGCTGGACTAGATTGATAATCCCGCTGATTTTCCTTCCCGCTGGTTGATCATTTTGCCAGTCAGCTACTTATTACACTCAGCTTGTCTCTTCTTAAGTAGACTTAAGGTTTAAGCTTGCCCAAATACTACGATAGATTGAAAGCAATACTTTGGTGGAAAAGAACACTGTCAATTTGGAATTACGGTGTTTCACCCTGAAACAATGCGCTACTTAGAATTCCTCAAACAAAAAAATCCTGTACACATTTCATTCTCATGTAACCTGCACATATTATAGAGATAGATATAGAAATAAAGGCCACAAACATAAAAGCAATTTGGCGCAAAATTGCAATATATTTTCATAAAAAAATTTAAGATATAAATATGCAAATTCAACTGACACTTCCACGTTAAAAGGCCAGTCAATCCACATTCAGCTTGCTGTTACAGAATATACCTCATCTAAAAGGTTCCAGGTTTTTCTGTATCTGCTAACGTACAGAACTATCCATACCCAAAATCTTCAAACATCAATTACAGAAGTGACAAAAGATTTTGGTCCTGTTTTTAATCACTGACTTCTACTAGGACACTTCAATACCAAGAACTCAACACTGTTAGTATGCTTAATCCAAAAAGGTACAGCAATTTAACTTGTACCTGAATTTACTTAATTTATACTTGAATCATACAGAAGTTTCCAAAGGTAGAATGAAAAAAGTTATTTACACAGTGGTTTTTGTTGTATGTACAGATATTATTTGTAAATGTAACATTGCTTAAAAAAACTAAAATTCATTAAAGTAAAAAAAAAAGCAATTCAAAAAAAGAAAAAAAAAAGTGATGAAATTACATAACTTTCAAGCCTAAATCAAAGTACAAAGTTACCTGGAAATCAAACAACTGAAATTAGCACTAAACTACATAAAATAATAAGTTGTACCTAAATAGCTTTAGCTGCAGTTTTGCAGTTACTGAGACAAATTTAAACACCTTATTTTCAATATTAAAATAGATATAGCATCTACATCTAAAAATACATCTATATTGCATATGTATTAACCAGCAATGCTTAAGACTGCTGAAACAAACTAGAACATCTTATCCCTTTGAAAAGAAGGGATAAGACAGGGAGCCTTTAACATGGGATAAGAATAGAAACGTTCTTTGTTAAGTCATCTTCATATTCCTCCACAGTATCAATTAAATACTCTGATTAACTGTGGTTTTTTATCTCTAATCTTAAGCTTTCTCAAAATAATAGCTGCTTTTTCCTAGCCCAAAGAGGAACAAAAAAAAGTGCTAAGTTATCAAGCTGTGTCACTACTAGCTGTTACCATCACGGCTACTGCAAGATGCCACAAAACTTCCAGTATCTTTCCTTTCACAAAGTTAAAGCTCAGGAGACACTGCAAGCACTTCACTTACATTTTTATGACCATCAGAGCCTTTGAAACAATACACACCACCTGCTAGCTCTCTCTTCAGCAGTTCTAAAACCAAAGTTTGACTCCCACAGGAGCCTGGTTTTAAGATACGGAGGCACAGCAACACATGGTTTTTCTTTACAGATCTTGATCACCAAGACCAACTGAAACTAAACCAACATTTTAACAAATTTACAACACAGACACACTTTCACTGATAGTTAGATTTGTTATGAAGATAAAAACTAAAACATGGAAGTCAGAACATTTCAGCCAAAGCAGGTAAAGAGGAAAAGTAACTTCATAGGTCTGAGTCTGCTGCCTACTTCTGGTGTCTACAGTTGGTACCCTTTGGATGTAACAATTTTTCTTGTAGTGAAATAGCTGCTACACCAAGATTGTCTTAGTGTCTTCCTCTCAGAGACTGGTACTGGCTCTGACAGTTCAACATAACAAAAGCTACACTCTGCACTTGTTATCCTCTTATGCAGAAAGCCAAGAACTGCCTATCTTGAAGGGCACAATTTTAAATATGAATGAAAATTTAATGAAATACACAACCACCACTTGTTCGCTACTTAAGAGCAATTTCATTCATTTAAGTCATTTACTAATACAATCTTGATGCAGCATTAGTTTCATGATTTCAGGCTGAATGCTTCCTGCAGTCAACTTCAACAGGAAAACAAAGATAATTTCACTAAATTTATTAAGTGATTTACTCTTCTAGAACACTAGAAAGTTGTCACTAGTGTATTCTACTGCATTCTAATGTGCATTATGTGAGCGCTGACATTAATTTTATGAAGAACATTCACTGTGCCATTTCAAGTTTTTCAGTTTCTCAATCCATTCTGCCCAATGGAAGAACCTCAATTCCTCATTTACTACTACAGAAAACACAAACCTCTAACTTCAACACACTTCTTGTAACTTGCACCTTTCTCAAAAACCTTAAGAAACAGAGAAAACCTGCTCGACTACCTCCCCTGAAGAGAAGTTCCATTTTGTTTAAAAAAAAAAGAGCACGTCTCAAAATAATTACCTATGGAAAAAATCCCATCCCTCCACATAAATCATATTTCTCACAGGAACATAAATCAAACTGTTACTACAACATCCTGGCCTTATATAGATGGAAGACAGAACTTTGATTTGCACTGAGAAACAAATTCCAAGTTATCTAAAAATTCTAATGTGATAAAAACTTCTACTTGTTGCTGTTTAGCTATATCTAAAGCAGTTGAAACTCTTATTTCATTGCCCACACAACTGTGAGCAGATACTTACAGAACAGAATACTGAAACAGCACAGTATTTACCTTTCTTCCTATTGCTCCATTTTGTTTTTTTGGTGGGGGAGGTTCAAATATCCTTTGCTGTTGCTGTGGAGGAAGGGTGGAATACAATGGAATGATTTTGATGTCACCAACTTCAGGACCTAAATCATCGATTTCTCGTTTTATCCTCTTGCAGGCTTCATCAATCTCCTACAAAACAAAAATATTGTTTAAAAGAGAAGGGCATGAAAAAGGAAGTGCATTTTATTTTAGAGTGCCTATGACAATTAGATTAAGTCTACACCACGAAGAACAATTACAATAACTTCTACTTAAAAAATAAAAATAACTTAAAAAAAAAAATCATTCAAGGTGCTCACTGAATGTGCAATCAAATTTCCACAACACTTCAAGATGTTTCAGCTTCTATACTCTAATGAACAGCCTAATTTGTATTCAACATCCTTTTTCTTTTAGTCATGTTTCCTAATTAAATTTCTACAAATTGTACTAAAATTGAAATCTCTCACCCTGGAATATCAAACCGCACTCATGACCTTTTCAATTTTCACAATCTGAAAAAAACTGATGTGCAAGATATTTAAAATAAGCCAATTAAGCCTTAATGTCACGTATCACTAATGCAATTATGTGGAAGATTTGCTTCATTGTACCTAATGAGAACAAACACCTTTACAGTATAAACATGGATGCTCAAAACCAAACCTCTTAATTCTGCACTTCAGATTTTAATTTAAAATTAACTGAAATCCCATCTAAGCTTAAGAAGAGACAGTGAAATACTCTGAAGATTAAAGATATTTCATACCTTTTTTTACCTTAGTATTTTCTAGCCTATTTTCTGCTTACCATCCAAAACAGTTCACCACAGCCCAATCATTTATAACTCCATTTAGTTTTAAAACAACTATATTTAAGCCAGTTAGGTGACCTATAATTATGGCAAGATTTAATGAAAATTGAAGTGCACAGAAATTCAGGTTAATGAATAACACCACTCATTAGCTTCAACTTAAAAATCACAACAGAGCCCCCAATAGTATAACTAAGAGACACAGTCACCAACTATTGATCTTCCAGCTGAACTACTGATGGGAGAATAAAGTTATCATGACAAGAAGCAATAGTAGGCAAAAGTGAAGAAATGGCTACAACATACTCTGAGAAAAGAGGGGAGACCTCCCTTATCACAACTAATTCACTAGCCTGAAGGTGATGTTTAAGACCCTAAAGCAAATACATGGAAATGGTAATCTAAAGGCTCTGTAAAATTACTGCTTTTAACTGTAATTTGAAAAGCAAAAGCAGTCTCCTTTTTAAAAACCATAAGTTCAGACAGATCTGCACCAAATCTGGGTCTTTCATTCTTAAAGAGACATTTAAGTTTTCAGCACAACTGCACTGAGTAAGTTTTAAAGCACAGACAATACTTGTTCTGTATTGGTCAGTATCTATAATTAATGTAAGCATGGCAAAATGCAGGCTCTTCCTCTCTGGTATCCAAGAGCCCTTTTAAGAGTAAGCCTAATGATTTCTGGCATTGCCTTGCCAATTTGAATGAATTGTAGATATTTACCAAAAACCTTTTTGTTTAAAAGGTGCACTTTGCCAACAAATCCAACACATCTTCATAAAAGGCAAGGGGCATACCAGAAACTGAGCTGCAATGTCCATCTCTGGTTTACTAACAGAGAACTAATTTCTTTATACAGGTGTCAGTACCCAGTGTTCTCCTGATAAACTCCCTTTTTAAGTTCAGTAATAGCCTCCCAGTGAAAAGGGAGTTAAATATTTAATACAAACAAAAGTAGAGCACAGACCTTAGTTCCTGGTCTGAGCGTCACTACACTACTCATGGAATTTGAGCAGATTATACTGTGCAATTGTGAAAGTTGTGATGCTGGACAGGATGCTTAATCTTCAACAGTAATGACCAGAGACTCCAGGACAGGTATATTCTTAAGAGATAGTAAAATACACACAAGCAGTGATAAATGAAAGCACTACACTCTACAGGACACGTGTGTTCAGAGCCACTGATCATCTGTCAGAAGAGATAAAAGTCCTCTTTCTCCCTAGAGTTTCCCAGTGTAGTTTCAAAGTATCCCTAAATCAGGATTCATTAAAATACTTCGACATAGAGATGACAAGTGCAAATACAGTCATTACTCTCTACAGATTTGCATGAAGGATGCAAGTCACCAAGAGCCACTGCCACTCATCTAAAGAGGGTAAAAGAGAATTATTTAATAGCAGTAGTCTTAATTATAAAAAGGAAGAGTAGTTTCCTTTTATTTACCACTGACATAAACCAGTGTATCTACTTCAGTATATATACTATCAGTATATTTACTTGGAAGTGGTCACAGCAACAAACCTGTCAGTTCAAGAAAGATTTGGACAAGGTTGGCACAGGGTGTGATCCCTGGGGGTGTCCTGTGCAGGGTCAGGAGCTGGACTTTGATGACCCTAGTGGGTCTCTTCCAATTCAGGATATTCTATGAATCTGCCTGTAACCAGAACCACCCAGATGATGGCCAAAACTGGTATCCCAGAGCACACAATCTAGAAGGACTATGTGTGGTAAGAATAGTCTGAAAGTGTTACGGATTCTTTTAGGTGTTAAAGATTTGTTAGGATCACATGAAGACATTTAAATCCAGAGATATGAGACATATAGTTGAAGGCACAATTCTAAATTTAATCCTCTGAAGATTCAGCAAGTCTAATTCAATGGTCCCAACTAATTCAAGTATGAAAAGCTTTTTTTTAAAAAAAAAAAAGGCAAAACAAAACAAAAAAAAAGGAACAAAAAAAAATCAAACAGAAACCCTCAAAACCCCACCACATACCTTTAAATATTTGCACACTATCTACTCCGAACAAATCCACTACAAAACCCCTTCCTTGAAGCGGGATTATTCCATCAACATGCACAGAAGAGGAAGTTTTTCTTCTTGGATGGAAGAACAGGAAGGTAGAGTGAACATGCCTTGCATTTAGATTATACCTGAAAAGCTCCTCAAAGCCCTGACTATCCCACTGACTACCTGAGATAGTGGGTACCAGGGTATGGGAAGCAGGAACAGACACAGGATCAAAGAACCCACACTCAGACCCATGACTGCCCAGTGCATCAGCCCAAAGACCTGCTTCACAGTTAATCAAAGAAAACAGGCCTAAAATGCACAAAGTGCGAGGTTTAGTTAATACACTCAACTGAACTTGATCCTAGTTCCTCACAAAAAAGATTTCTTAGGACTAATCTTCTCAGTAAAATTGTAGCCAATGAAAATGTCCATCGATGCACTCATTGTAAAAAGAGCTGACTACCAAAAGGTAAACAGCAAACAGACCACAAAAAGGGGAAAGGTTACACTGCTAGCTAAAATGCTCATTTATCTCAAGCTGCAAGTGCCACAACACACACATCTATACTTCACAACACCTAGTCATCAGAATTGTCCTGGTAGTCTTAAGTACTTTAAAACTTCCAAAAACTTCTTGTTGATCCAATCAAAATAAATGCACAGTAGACAGACAATAACTACAATTTAGCTGAAGTGCTACGGAAACTAGAATTAAGCAGCAGTTAAGAACTCCACAATAGCACATTCTGAATACTAACATGGAGTTCTCAACATTTTTCCATACCATCAACAGCCTAAGTGATTTTCCTTGGAAAAGCTCCAAAGACAGAAAATAATCAGCAAAGAGAAAATATTTCTTTTTGTAGATATACTAGTGATCAAGAAGGTAATGGGGTGGTGAATATTTTTCAACCAGGAAAAACAAAGTGATCTCAAAATCCAAATGAGAGTCAACAATTTGTATTTTGTGCCTACAGCTAAATTGAAACAGGTTACAAAAGGGAAAAAGCTGGAACCAGGAAAATAAATTTATTAAGGTGACTATTATTAAATCAAATTTAAGCTAATTCACATAGTGTTCCTTCCAAAAAAATCTTGTCATTAAGAAGACTAGTTCTAGAAAAAAACCTGAGCAGGCTGCTTTGTTTCCAAACAACTGGTGGACAACAGGCAATATTTAGAAAACCCATCCAGTTAGGTTGATTCCATTCAGGAGTTCAAGTATCAGAAAGTAATTCCTAGACACCAAAAAGCTTCAGGATTTTAACGTGAACTTGCGTTTGTGTGTGAACTTTCCTGATCTCAGCAAGGCCAAAATCTGGATGGGAATCAGTGCTTAGCAGTGTTTTGTTTAGAAAACAAAGAACAGGGTGCACGGTTTTCTTCCACTTTTATTACAAACAGAACTGCAGCCATCTATATTTTCACATAACAGTAAATAGGTTAATTATGCCTCCTGAATCTGACAGGAATTTTACTCCATCTTAACCTACTTTTCAAAGAAAAGGCAAGCTGATGGTTAGTGCCAAAAAAATCCAAACCAAACCAAAAAAACCAACCAACCAACCAACCAAAAAAAAACAAATCCAAAAAACCCCAACAAACTCAACCCTTGGATGCACTAATTTTTATTCCTCTCACTAAAGTTGTGCTTCCGTGCAGCTAAAAATGCAACGGTCCACCAGACCAGAAGGAAATTTTTGAGTTTGAAACCTGTTGACAAAAGGAGTCCTGAACTCAGAATGCCAGGATTGCTGCTTATATTCCATTATGATATTCTCTGGATAGGGACAGCAATATACTTGATCATTAGCAGGAACAACAGAAAAAATTACAGGAGCAGTTGCATATATTATTAATTCACCACATCTATAAGAGACAAGTCTGCACTGAAAAAAAAAATACATGATTCTTATTAGTTCCATTGAATGGTAGTAAAAAAACCCTAAACACAAACAGAAAAAGAAACCAGAAAGACAAGGAGCAGTGTAGTTCACAGAATCACAGAACACGAGGTTGGAAGGGACCTCGAGGTGATCTGATCCAACCTCTCCTGGGTGTCCTAGGTTTGCCCACAGGGGGTGGAGCTTAGAGCCATGTGGGCATGCCTGGGTTGCTATTCCATACCACCCATGTCATAGCAGGAAAGGGGGAAGAGGAGCATGGTTTCAGGGGAAAGAAAAAGGCAAGTACACCCCAAAGTGCACCATTTTGTTCCCTCTCTTCCTTGGGGAAGCTTCAAGTTGCGGCAAGGCTGCCGGCTCTCACCGACCAGCGCTTCGGACTCAGTCCCTCCATCACCCATTCCTTCCTGTTCCTTGGATAACGCAGCTCCAGGAAGTCAACGCAGCTGGGACACAGCTCCGAGAAAAGTGGCAAACACAGCAAGGATGTGGCTCCAAAATGCAGCAGTGAGGCGAGTGCTGCAGTCTGGGAATGCAGCAGCGGCGAGCCTGAGCACAGCCCAGATGAGCTGAGCAGTTCAGGAATGGAGCAGCAGCGAGCCTGAGCCCAGCTCAGTAGAGCCATCCAGGAACGGAGGGGTGGTGAGCCCAAGCCCAGTGGTACAGAAAAGCGGGCGGTACAACATGGATGATCCAGCTTTTTGGGGGTTTGTCTGTCACTGTTATGTTGTCTCAGCCCCAGGAAGCACCAGCTGTGGAGTGTCCTCCATGTCGTCTTTGTTTCAGGCATAGACACCACAGGAAGGTCCCCCATCTTCTTTTCCTCTTGACAGCCACATGTTACTGAGTCGAGGTGGTGAACACATTTTGTGTGTAAAGCACCTTCTCTTTTTCATGCTTTTGTTATTCATACTGTTGCTTTCACTGTTTCTTATTTCATTGCTGTTAGCTTTCAATATATCTCAACCCATAGTCTCAGCCTTTGTCCCTCCTGCATTAGACAGGGGGTAGGAGGGAAGCAGAGTGGCTTATTTGGAGGTTAATTCCCAGTTGATGTTAAACCACCACACTTGGCAAAAGCACAGTCTAGACAATATGGCTCAAAACCCTATGCAGCCAAATCCCACGTGACCAATGTTGTGGAATCCACCATTTCCCCTTTGAGATTATTCCAATGCCTGATTATTCTCACTGTGAAAAATTTTCATCTTGCGTCTAATCACAAACTCCTTAGGAGTAACTTTTATCCATTACCCCTCAACTTTCCATGTGACTCTTTGTAAAAACAGAGTCTCCATCTACATTGTAGCCATCCTTTAAATACTGGCTCATGGTGGTAAGTCTCCCCCAAGCCTTCTTTTCTCAAGGCCAAAAAAGCCCAGTTCTCTCAGCATTTCCCAGTCTTTTGAACACCTCTGTGGTCTTAAGTTACTGAGTTACATTACTCTTGCAAAGGTAACAATCCAATAACCTGAATTTCCTTCCGTTTTGTTTGTGTGCAAGACTCAACCATAGTGCCACAGGGGAGGCTTCAAATCACACAGATAATAAAACAGCAGTTACTGAATGACAGACTGTGAATTATCCTGAGCCAAAACTCTTGGAGTGCTGGCATTCATTCTGGCTCACAGGCCAAAGCAGTACACACAAACAGCCAGTTAACTTGCTCGTCAGTCTCCATCTTTAGATCTTAACTTCTCATCTTTACAAAAACCCTTTCTACAAAGAGATAGTTACTAGTGATGTCATTTTAAGCAGAGTTAATGGAACAATTCACATATTTGGCATGCAAAACAGAATTCAATGATTTTGTAAACATGGTCCTTCGTAACATTATTTCAGAAACGCTTTTTTCAGCTGACCCTCTATTTGGTACACCCAAAGTATCTCATGGGATAAGAAAAACTTCAAGACTGCTCCAATTAAAACATACTATAAGCTCTTTTAAACAGGTGAGTCTTATCTACAGCACATCAGCTGCTACACTACACAGAGTTAGATTTAGCTTCACCTTGGATAAATGAGTCAAGTAGACATAACTGTAAAACCCTGAAGGAAACTAATGCCTAAAAAGTGTAAGGCAATTTTACCTTGTGTAAAATGAGTACACAAGAAGGGAAACAAATGCATAGACAAAAATTATTTCACAAACCAGAAATATCTGGTAGACACCTTAGCTCGCCCCCTTCTCTTTTGACTTCTATCACAGGCAGGGCACAGCTAGGCACAGCTGGCTTGGATGCCATGAACCTTCTAGAAATGCCTTCTGTGTCCTTAAACCTGCACGGAACTTCCCTAATTTTCCTTTCTTCCTCTGGGAATGAAAGCAGACTGATACAAGCTAAAACAAGGACACAGCAGTAAAAAGAACTGGCACCAAGAGTTGCATCACTTCGGGAGAGACCTCTGAACACAAATTCAGAGAAACAAAACTTTGTAAAGTTATGCACTCAGACAAAAAAGGTAATACATGGAAAAAGCCAACACTTGACCATAACTACAACTGCTCTGTCAAGTCAACACTGAGCTTGCCTCAGCATAATTCCTATATTCAGGATCTTTGGAAATATCTGACACCATCTCAAATGAACGAAGAGCAAAAAACCTTCCTCCCATTAGCACTTAAACAACATTATTATTATTACTCTTCTTTCAGTTTATGCCACCCAATTCAATACTTTCTACGTGAGGCTAAACAAGACAAATCGTTAAGCCTGTACACAGACTGGCTTAACCTCACCCAGTCACTACCACTGAGACTAAAAGAGTTGTCAATTTTTACTTCGATTTCCTCATAAGAAATCCTCCATTTTCTTTCAGTTCCACAGTTTAAACAGTCTTACTGTGATAAAAAAAAATTGTGCCTATAAAATAAACCCCTTTAATTACAAAACTTTCTACCAAAACATCAAAAATGTTTTGCAACTCTCTCCTATGCCAACATCAATTTTATCAATATCACTTTAAGCCTCTGTAGGACACTGAACTTTGCAGCACCATTTTTCACTATACTTATCTACCATCAAAAACAACACTGCTGATCTGTATTTCAAGTCTCCAGATGCAGCCTGGATTCTCCTTCCTAAATGTGTAATGATGCATTTGGCTTTATAAAGAAAAGGGCATCAGAGTGACAGTGAACACAACTGGCATTTATAAGTGGCTATGTTAACAAAACATGTAAGACATATATATACAGTTTCTGTGTCATTATTTCTGCCACCCCCATTCCACAAGTTTTGTCTGTAAGGATGTTACAGCTACTCCCAGATTACTGATCTTAATGGAGTATAAAATCTAATAGTGTTTTAGCAGAACTCCAGTAGACAATAAACCAGCTGCCTCTCAGATCTGCAGGTGAGCCAGTCTTGAGACACTTGAAGTCAACCTTAACAAATGTGTATCTACACAACGAGACTACCAAATTTGTAATCTCAATGACTGAGAACAAGTTTGACAACACCTATTGTCTAAGAAAGACATGTTGACTGAAATGTAATTATGCTTTTCCCTTGTGAACAGAAATCTGTGTCAGTGTCCAATTTTGCCTGTGACTGACATCAGACAACCTAGCTTACAGCTACCCAGGTTATACATTTTTTGAATACTGGCATGAAACATGAACATTATTTCCATATTCTGGAATCTTCCTGATAGACCAGGGTGTTTTTTCGTTTGGTTTTAAGATGAACAGATGAGCTCTCTTCCGTACAGGGACTGTAGGACAAGTCCCGTTTCCAAATGTTTATTCCTAATAAATTTGGGTTTTAAACATCCTCTTTTGTTATTAATGGACTGAAAAGCAATTCATGCAACATAATCACATACTTTTCCCCCTTTCAGGATTCAGGAAGTTTTTACTGAATACTTATTTCTGCACCATTAACAACAATTTTATCTTCATCCAGTAACAGGCCTATACAATTAAGATTCCTTTAGTTTTCAAATGTATTTAAGCTTCTTTTATTTTTTTGGGGCATGACAACACAGATCTTTTTCTCTGTTCATGTTGTTTTCAAGAATCCAAAAGAACTACACAGCATTTCTGCCTAGCATAAATAAATTTCCAGCTACTAAGCCTCCTGAACCCAAAGCATGGTACCTAGAGCACACCTCCCAGTTCTTGAGAGTACAGTAGGTCCCATCACTTCAGATTCAACAGTGACACATCTGCAGACTTTTATGAGGCTCAGCAGAGGCCCCAAAATGTCATTAATCAAAACAGTTAAAACACTTCAAAGCTTCTCTACAGAAGCTAAATCAGACTTCAATTTCATGCTAACCACCTAAATTCAGAGTAGCCTGAGGCAGAGCCAACTCCAGCACCCCTGGACAGTACCATCGACTGAAATCTGGACTGCACGACTGTAGACTCCAGAGCAGAGGAGGGTATCTTATCAGTGCAAGTTTTAAGTGATTCAGTGATACAACATGGTCAATATATTTATGCATAATTTTATATATATATATATATACACATACACACACATATATATATGAGCATGTACCATGTGCAGGATTTTATTTAACATTTGTTTATAATACATTATGACCTGCAGATTAACTCAGTGGAAATCAAAGAACGTGTTCATACAAAATAACAGAGTAAGTCTGTAGCTCGGGCGGGTACTAGCCCAGTTCAGCGGGGAGCCATGTGCCAAAGCAAAACTTAGTCATCCCATGCCCTGCTGCAACTGTTGCAACAGGTTATTTAGAGTAATACACAGCAACTGATGTAGCAAGGACATAATTTATAAATCAGAAGGACAAGTATTTGTGCCTCAGGAAAGGTTAAAGACCAGCCTGATTTAGCATCCTGGTAAGAAAACGTAATCTGCTGAAACAGCTGGTCAGCAGTGTTCCTTTCTGTTGCCACCGATTCATTCACCCATTTGCAACAGCTGTTTCATTAATTCACACATTTACCTGCCTGACTAGTCTGAACTACAAATTCAAGCTAAAACCAAGCAGGTAGACTTCAAAAACCTCAACTGTTGAACAGTTTCCCTACCTGTACTTTAACTCACAGCAATAATGCAAAGAAGGACAAATTTATAGGCCAGAGTATTTGCTTTTATAGGGACCACCAGTGCCTTGTTTTTCAAGGGAGGAGATGATTTGCCAGAAGACACTTTAATCAAATGTCTTAAAACTCACCTAAGAGGCAACACATCTTTATATCTGACAAACCTACTCAAGAAGCCTGGATACCTTTAGCATCACAAGTTATTTGTACCACTTTCCTCCCTTGGCATAGTTAAAACTGTGTATGGTTAGATGAAAGACACTGAATTGTACCACATCCTTTGAAAAGAGAACGAGTTGGAAAAAGATTTTTGCTAGCTGCCTTTCTTTCCCTACTTAAAACAAACTTCAGGTTGACAAAGTCCAGCAAACTTTCATAATGCAAACTTTTCATATGGGTTTTTTACCTCTTCTCCATCTCAGTCTACTAATTAAGATACTCAAAAGAGCTTCAAAGCAACAGATTAGGACTAAAAAAATACCCCAGTTCATTTCAAGTAAAGTATTTAAGATGGCCAGAAAATTCTCATTTCCTGATGTAGTTTAGCTTAAGTGCTTTTATACAATTCTCTTTCGCAAGGCACCAAGTCCATTTCTGAGACATAACTCCCTGAATTTGTGGTACATAAAGTCTACAGCCTAATACTCAAAGCTATTAATAAAAAAAAAAAAACCCAAAACCTAAGCATTCTTATTAAAACTTATACCAACAGCTAAGTAGCAGAACCAAAGGGTTATTCTTCAGGTAAGTTGTACAATACACATCCAGAAGTGCAGAGAACTACCTTTTCAGTAAAATCCAAAGATGCTATCAGGTACCCAGCAGTTTTGAGTTCACATCAGTACAAACCTTGGGATCACACTACAGGTTTCTGAAGTACATGAGTTAAGGGGAATTTTCATTTTAGAGAGGGCTGGTATAGCATATGTATATTACAGACATGTGCAGTGTCAAAGGACCCAGAGTGTATGGCAGGGGAAAATATCTCAGGTCGTTTAAATTATAAACTACAAAAGGAAACTAAAAATCTCAGTCTACGCAAGACTGAGTTATTGTATAGAACAATGGATAAAAAAGGGAAGAAAGTACCTCTTGTCCAGTAAGAAAGAGTAACAGATCTCCTTCTTCTTCTTCACACATGTGAATTTGGATCACTGTTCGAATGGCAGCCTCAAGGTAGTCCCTTTCTGGTTCTGGAGTATAGAATATCTCCACGGGATGGGTGCGACCCGGGATAGTTAGAAGAGGACAGTTATCAAAATAGATCTGAAATTTGCCAGCGTCTAAAGTAGCACTCATAACTATAACCTGTAGGTTTGGAGGACAAAAAAAAAAAAAGTTATTCAAGAGGTTAACAAGAATTTGTGAAATGTTACATGTGCAATATGTAACTGTAAGAAAGTAATCAACTATTAAGCATGTTTTTATCACCTGAATACAGCACCCCTGTTACAAAGGTCCAAAAACATTCTTAGTCCAATACATAAAGTTAAGCTACAATTACATTGTTTGTAGTAACTTCAATACAAACCACATTATGAATTTCATAGGGTTATCCTTCCAACGTAGATTATCATAGATCAAAAAACAATTATAAAAATTAGCTAATGGTAAGCACACAGATACTTTATTTAATATGCCTGAAACTAGAAAGGAGATGCTTTTGGACTTCATCATTACTGACCTTCAAATCAGATCTTTGTCTTACAACTTCCTTCAGAACTCCCATCAAGATATCCGTAGCCAGTGTTCTCTCATGGGCCTCATCAAGAATGATAACACCATAGCGCTCCAGCAAAGGATCATTCATGGCTTCACGAAGTAACATCCCGTCAGTCATATATCTGAACACAGAGAGAAGCAATTTCAACATACATTTTGTTTAGTAAGTCTGATACACAATCCTTATAAATTAAAAGTAGAAACATCAGTAAACTATTTCCAACAAGGTAACAAGGCCATTTTAAGATTTCAAACAGAAATTACTTTAGAGTGTAAGTGAAATCTGGGATTAAGGGGGGAAAACTTAAAAAAAAGAGGGGGAAATAAACTTCAGGAACATTTATAACTAGTTTGTAGACTATTACTGGCAGACTTCCACACCTACAATTAGACACAGGAAAAGGAGGAAAACATCCTCTGAAATCCTAGAAATACTGTTTCTGCAAGAGTTGCTATTCTTTTCTGTTTGCAGATCATCCATTCACTTTTTGTTTTTCTGTCTCGGTTTAATTTCTTTTAACACATTAACTTTATTCTCTACCCTTCAACTACCTGTATAACAAAGGTGAATACCTCTTTTATAGAAAAAGCATTAATCCGTGAACTACACTGTGTGGTGCTTTTAAGTGAACACTTTGAATGTAAACTGCAAATGACATATTAAGTGCACCTGGTTCCAGCGACACAGCACAGGAATCTAGAGCAGCTGATAATGAAAATGCTAGGGATTGTGTCCCACAGCCAGTTTTGACACTCTGGATAGTTCTCCTTGCTGAAATAAACCACTGAACTTCACCAGAAGTACCCTGAGTAGAAGATACCACAGACAAACATCTGAATGTATAATAACAAAGAGAAACTGCATGCTGAAGGGCTTTATTCTGAATAGCACCTTAATTATAAAATACTTCTTCAGATCACCACCTTCTTTATGGATCATTCAAAATTAATTTCCATAGAGTGCAGTGATTTCTTTAGAAGGAATTAATAATTTCCAACTCTACTCAAGCCTCACACCTCAGGTTTCTCTCAGCTCATGCTATGGGTTCCAGTCTCTCTTCCCCACTCACAGAAAGAACCTATTCATAGACTCACTCCCTTATTACTCCTTTCATACCTTTGCTCACACCTTTCACTACCCTGCAATTCTCTCACCTCCGAGTATAATGTTATAGCTTTACCTGAGAGTTCCCATACTTACTTCAAAATGGTTTTTGCACTACTGCAATCTTCAAATCGAATGGAGTAACCGACCTCCTGCCCCAGCATGACATCCATCTCATCAGCAACCCGCTGTGCCACGCTCATGGCGGCCACTCGCCTGGGCTGGGTACACGCCACGCCCCTCTTCGGGCCAGGTAACGAGCGCATGTAGTCAACACACCACTGGGGGATCTGTCAAGAACAAAAGTCAGTTATAAACACACTTCGAATGGCCAGATATAAACTGCAACCTTTGTACACGATCGAGAGTTGGACAGAATTCCATGGAGATGCCAACTGCGTGCACAAAGAGATGCAAAGTAGGAGAGCAGACAGACTAATTAGTTTGACCTAATGTCACTAAATAATGCCCACTCACATTAAACATGTGCATAACTACCTTTGAAGTCATCAGGGAAATACACGGGTTCACAGTGCATTTAAGCACTGATAGACTGGTACCTTATACAGATATTAAGCAGCAGCCAACATGCTCCAAAGCAACCAAAATTAAAGCTAACACACTCAAAAATTGAGATCCATAGCACAGTTTGTTGTTTTACAGTAAGCAAACCATGTTTTGTGTCTTTAAAACGTAATGCTTATTAATATATTTTAACAAAAATAACGGTTTTAGTGATATATAAAAATTGTCTAAGCCAGGAGGCATGACAAATAAAATGAACAAATAATTATATTCATTAGGTTAATTACTGTTCTTTTGAAATTTCATCAACTGGATATGAAACTCCTATGCTTTCCTTCCCATATTAGCACTCGTTTTATTTGTCAGTCAGCAGTTTTCTGTAAGAATCATCCACAGTAAAAAGTTTTATTCAGAAGAACTCCTAAGGTCAGTAACAGTTTGATGAAGACAGAATATTCTCAACATGTTCTTAGCATGACACTTTATGAGAAGACATCTCCAGACACTACTAGTTCCAAGCCTACAAACAAGAATCCACTCCTTCTTAGCAATTACTTTTCAAGTTTTCTTAAAAGCTCACAGAGGAAAAGAAAACATGGCACTTATACATTGTACCAATGAGGAGTAACAGGGAAAGCAGTATAATTTGAATGAGGAAACTTTTTTCTCAAATATTGTATTTTCACAGCAAAATGGACATAAGTCAATGCCAAAATATACCCAAAAGCAGAGAAGTGTGTTCTAATGATTTTTTTAAATGAAGAATAATATACTTCCACTATAAACACAGGAAAAATAAAGCAAAGAGAAACAAAACATGACAGGAGACTCTTAGACTGCTGTGAACAACTCAAATTTCTGAAAACCCTATTCAAAACTAAAAATAATAGCAGTTCTTGAACACTAACAGCAGTAACATAAAACCCATGTAACATGTACATGGCTCTTTTAATACGCAGTGTAGAGAAAGCACTTTGCTTCCCAAGTCACTAGTAACAGCTCAACTTTAAGCATATTAGGTGAAGCTTCTTGACTTTAAACAGAGCAAGACTAGAAATAAGTTTTAAACAAGCAGGTCTGTCAGGTCACTGCAGAATGAAATAAAAGCAATTTAAAAGTGGTTTTCCAGTAAACAGCAAAACCTTCAGCACTGGTGTCAAATGAAAGAAAAGGGCTACACAGACTTCACTGTGCTAAGCTGATGTAGACAACCACCCAAATACTTTTCCTGTCCAGCTTTCAAAGACATACAAATACTGGGAAAAAGGACTGTGCCATACTGCATTTTGCACTTCAGTCATGTCTGGAAATATACTGAGCACTTCATATCATCCAGTTCTTATGAAACCTAATGTACACTACACTCAATGCCACTGACACAAAAAACATATACAATTACCAAAACCCTCGACTTTCCCTAAAAAAAAAGTCATTTTACCAATATCAAAAGCCTGATGACCAGCTTTAGTTAGCATCATTTAATCACAAGGACTTTCTCAATTTAAGAGAGATTTTAAAATATAACTTTCAAGTGAGAAAAGTTTCACCTTCTGTTGTTTCCGTTGTTTAAGCCAAGCACTTCCAAACCTGGGTGCTCTACAAGACTAAAGGAAAATGTGCATATAATCACAGAACCGTTTGGGTTGGAAGGGACCTTAAACATGATCTGGTTCCAACCCTTCTGTCATGGGCAGGGATGCCACCCACCAGACCAGGTTGCTCAAAGCCCCATCCAACCTGGCCTTGAACACTTCCAGGGGTAAGGCAATCACAACTTTTCCAGGCAACCTGTTCCAGCATCTCACCACCCTCACAATGAAGAATTCCCTCATAACATCAAATCTAAACCTTCCCTCTTTCAGTTTAAAACCAATTTCCCCATGTCTTATGTATATTTGTCCGTGTAAAAAATTACTCTCCATGTTTTCTACAAACTCCCTCCAGGTATTGAAAGACCATGAGGCCTCCCCAGAGCCTTCTCTCTGCCAGGCTGAAGTAGCCCAACTTTTTCAGCCTATTTTCATAGCAGTGGTGCAGATAATAATCAGGGAAGGGACTTGACAGGCAGCAGTTCACTATCAAGAAGATTACCTACTACTATATAGCCTTCTACTATCACCATGGAAGGAAAGATAGTAATTTTGGAAATAATTACTTTTCAAATTATGCTTGCTTTTATTGGTATGAAATTGTCATTAATAACTCATGGACACCTGCAAGTTTGAGCACTAGAGTGTTTCTTAACCACAGAACATTATTTATCTTGCTCTGATCAATGAATCTAAGGAGAAGAAACCCACATCCCAACGAGTTTTGAGACAACACTCGAGAACAAAAAGGATGTGACACTCACATGCAAAATAAGGTTTGCATTAAGTGGCAGTGATATGTTCCTATAGAGACACTCAATTGTTTCAAATGTATCTGCCAGCTCACAGAGAGAATTCAGAGGAAGTAGGGAAGCTTTTGAAGACAGCTCATGCACTTTTGGGAGCTTAAATTCCACTTTTAGGAAAGATGTCTTAGGTTTCTTAAGTCCTTTCAGAAAGCAAGGGTTAAAGCAGCAGGATAATTCAGGAAAACCTTTATAGCTTTGGAATGACATGACAGTAAGATGCATTTGAAGTATAAGTCACAGAGATTAAGAACACATAACCCTTAGATCTTCAAATTTTCAGATCATGCAAAAAGTAACCTTGTTTTCATATAGATAAGCACCTTTTAACATAAATATTCATAACACTGTATCTTCCAAATAACTACATAATCAAACCTTTCTGAAGAATTCTTTTAAACCCCAGTCTCAGCTTACACACTTTAAAAAACAAATATAGATAACATCATATTACCTTCTAAACAAGACATCAGTTCCTAAAATGTGCAACAAGAAGGGCACGTAACTTCAGATATTTCAGGACAGCTGTGAAAGGTATCCAGTGTACTAACACCTCCTTCACATTTTCCTGACATCCAAAATTTTATGACTAAAAATATTCTTAGTCTTTAAGACTTACTGTAAGTTAGCTATAATCCATTTTATAAAGACTAAAATATCCTTCAGTTTTTATTTTCTGCCTAGATAAAGGGAATTTATCAGATTACAGAACAAAGAGCTTTTTTACATCACTTTTCCACACAGACTTTAAACAGCAAATCAGAGGATAAAGTTTTGAACAAGCCTATCATGCTATAAATACATAGGTATTCCTTGTTATCTTAGATCCTCCCTATTTACTGACCCAAAATTCTTCTTAAGGATTGAAGAGGCTCTGTAGATCTGTTATCACTATTTTTGGTGCTGAGAAAGACTTTAAAAGCCATTAATCCACACAAAAAGTGATTTTTAACTATAGCACTGAAAAGCTCTATGACCTCTGAGAAATTTCAGTACCAAGGAAATTACCAAAGTACCAAGTCTTTACCTCTCAAGTTTGAATATCACCAAAATATATGATGCAATCAGATGTCAGAACTGTATCTGACATTTCAACTCCTTTAAAGTTTATATCTGCAGCACTAAGCTTCCTAAAACACTAGAAGTTCATACTCTGCAGCTGCTATCTACACAAACAGCTAAATAAACTATTTGGAACCACCACTTCATTTTTGTGGATTAGTACTTCTGTCACACCATTAAACCTCTTATCTCCCTCTACCAAACAGAAATAGGGCCAGGGAACAGTACTGCATTTCAAAGGGTGGAAGATGCTGTAAGATTCTTCTCACTTTCACATTCATTAAAGCAAATAAAACATTCACCAAATTAGTTTTGCTTACAGTTTGTGAGGTATTCTTACACAGTGGATTTCAAGAAATCAAAGCAAGTTTCATGCACACACACACGCCTAGCAACAGTCTATATCTTTAAAAAAATGCAGTATCATATAGAAAAGAACTCACCTGTGTTGTTTTACCAGACCCAGTCTCTCCAACCAGCACAAATGACTGATGTCTAATCAAAATATCTGTGAATCTTTCTTTATATTCCCAGACAGGAAGTTGTAGCCTTTTTTTCAGGATGTCATAATATCGTGGTGTATGTGGTAGATTTGTGAAAGGGTTAATGCTGTGTGGAATCATTGCTGGTTTTATAGCTGGTAACCCAGCAGCCCCATAATATGTAGAGTTGGATGTAGGTCGAAGATCCTTTTCCTTGTCCCTTTCTCTGTCACGATCTCTGTCTCTGTCACGGTCCCTGTCGCGATCCTTGGAACGGTCATCACGGTCCCTGTCCCGGTCACGATCTTTCCTGAAATGAGTTAAGAGACACAGCAGAAAATGAGACACGTGAATACTGAAATGCAGAGGAGGAATTTAAATACAGCACAACTCTAAAGGTATCCAGGATAAAGTGGATACAAACCAAATCTTTTAAAAAGCCTTGCAGGCAGCTACCCAGAACAATAAGTACCAAAGAGTAACAACAGTATGATGCACACTCAACACTAGATATATACAGGTGTACATTAGATATACTCATCGTACCCAAACACTACCACAGTTCCTCTCATTACAGGCAAGAAGGAAGAAAGCCATCACATGGAGAGAGGATCATTTTAACCCTCTTCATTTAATAACTATAAAGAATCAGCTGTGCATTCTAGACTTCCCAGTTCTTCCCATCCTTACTTGCTGCTGCAGAAAAATAAGATTACACTTCATAGTCTTTCTGCCTACCTACCCAAGGTATTATGCTCACCCACAAAAAATTAGCTCAAGATAATAAGCAAGCCATGGAAGAGAAGTTTGATTTTAATATCCCACAATTGCTTTGTAGTTTTTTTTTTTCTTTCAAGTCTTACAATACAATTCTGACTCAACCAACTTGGACATACAGGTTGCTGAGTCTGGAACTTAAAATCAGCCACTACAGTTCATGGGATCAGATTGGTTTAGATTGGAAATGACCCTTAAGATCATAGAGTCCAACTGTTACACTAACACTGCCAAGTTGTGTAGTATCTTCTCCAGTATCATCTCCTACCACACATTTAAACAGCTTTTATGTATTCCTATTTGTTCCAAATATTAAGTAAAAAAAGTCACTCCACTTGCAAAACAAAGAGAGCATTATTTTCAATCTCTGGCCACAGCCTTAGTGAGAGTTTCTCATTTTGCAAGTCCATGTACTTGTTCTTGCACATAATCTCACTCCTCCTACAAACACACATTCGCAAAAAAAATCCCTTGTTTGACCCAAAAAACTACAGCCACGTGCTTTAATAAAAATTCCCAATTCAGGACTCTGAAACAAGCCCTGCTTTACAAAATCACCCCATCACATTTTAAACTATTGTGAGTTAAAGGATTAGTGGCATCTTTGCCTGCAAAACTGAGGATACCCTCAGCTTGGGCTCCTTTTGTGCACTAGTTGAAATCCTATCAAAAAGGCAGAACAACAAACTAAGTCAAACCAGCTTTATAGTAAGTGCACATATAAATATTTCCAGGAGTATGCAGAAAAAACCAAACCTCTCATCCTTTACCAACACTCAGGCATGCCTGAAAGTAGAGAGCTTGTCCAAAGAAAACTTGGCCAACACTCCATGGTTTTTTTTGTTTGAAACATGCAGTTGGCATTCAAATATAACTGTTGAAATAATACACAAATTCCTACCTACAGAGAAGATACAGTAACCAAGATTATATTAGTACTGATTCTATACATTTTCATTCAAAATGTGCTGTGCATTGGAAACAACCACCACTACTCTTTTTAAAGGTAACGAATGCAGGCTTTATTTTTTTTCCTCAATACTTCAACATATTATGGCCACAGAAACCATCAAAATACAATTTTTTAAAGACCATTTCTTTTAACACAGACTCATTGAAAATAAAGGATTACAAAACACTCTGATTACTGTCCCTTAACTCACTTGCATATAGATTTTCCTGAAGTTCTGGACACTGAATTATCTAAAAATGAAGACCCTTTTAGAGCATTTGCTTGAATCTGAGATACCCTAGTTTCAACAGTACTTCTAGCACAGTCAAATATCATACAAGCTAGAATCTCTTCTCACTGTAAAATGGCAGGCAAATATTGCAGAACAATAGGTTCATATTCTCCCTACGAAAAAGTTACCGCTGTTATAAAGTGACAGAACTAGGCTCCGTTATGCTACTCTTAGTAACATGCATCACACAGGAACAAAGCTTGGGACTTGCAGGTGAGCTATTTACCATCAGATTTTCAAATGTCTGCAGGTCCTGGGATAAACACATGCGTGGTCAGACAGTAAGAAAAGTAAATAAAGGTATAAAAGCAATTTAAGAACAGTGTAGTTAGGGTAAAATACAACAACACACTTCTTTGAAGGTAGACTAAGACACATTACTTACAGTTTTTGATTTGGGGGTTTTTTGCATGTGTGTTTCTGAAAGATTTTTATCCTTCACTGCTATCTAGTCAAAGTATAAAAAAACCCCACAACAACAAAAGCCATTCCACAACCATTTACTTAGACAGTATGATGTCAAAAGCTCCTGCATTGCAGACCACCAAGTGAACCTTCAGATATGCTTCAGCCCCACATGAAGCAGCACTACTGCTACAATGAACAGATCCACAACATCCCCAACCCTTCCCATGTGTTGGCTCAAGCATTTCACTGCCCTTGTGAACAACAAGCCCCTCCATCACTGTGAATTCCAACTCCATCAGGTCTTGTAGCACTGTTATCTCCTGTACTGGTAGCTATTACTATGGGCTTAAAACAAACAAAAATACAACCTCAAGAACCAAACAGTGGATTAAATGGACTACAAATACAATCCAGCATGGAATGTCCCATTAATCCCCCATTTCTCAGTTTCTTCACTGAACTCTTACAGCTATTTAATTGCTCAAACAGTAAGGGAACCTATCAAGCTCTATCTCCACTTCAGAAGTAAACTATTTATGTGTTAATAAAGAGAATTGAGTCTTTTTCCTATTAAAAAAAAAGCAAAAGAGAAGAGGGGGAACCAGATCCCAGCATAGAAACAACACAACAAACAACATGCCTTCAAAATTACTCTCTAACACTCATTTTATAGCAACACTTTTTTTCCCTAAAACTATTTCCCAGTCTCCCATTACTACTGAAACTTAGCAGACACAGACTCCCTTGGTCAACAGGAGAAAAGAGGAATGACAGTTATGATGCCGTATGAATTCCCTAAAATCTATAAAAATACAACTTGGCAGTTTTTAATTTATAAACTGTCCCATTTTAGTTACTTTTCATTATTTCACAGGGAAAATTGAACTCCAACACGGAAATTAACAGTAAAATAATTATAATTTAAACATTTGACTTGTGCCTGAATGCCATAACAGCCTCCAGAGTCAGAAAGTGGCTGAGGTTTTTTGCTCTGCTTTTAAGTGAAAAAGTCTGGTCTGCTATCTACCTTTATTTCCTTCCATTCACTCATATATAATATATGCACACATGAATACAAAAGAAAAACTGTAGCAGTCACTAAATCAGAGGATAAAAAGCATATAAAAACTAAAAATGGAAACAAAGGGCTCAAGGTAAACGACTGATCATCACAGTGAAAGTTTCAACACACCTAACAGAGCATCAGTGTTATCTCTCCATTACTAAACACAGCAACAGTTGACGCAAAAAAGGCAATGCAGCTAAAGGAGAGTTTCTGCTCTATACATTAAAAAAATCAAAGTACAATTAGTCTGAACAATACATCCCACTAAATAACTCTGATGTTACACAAGAACTGAAGTATATCTGCGAAAAAATTAGCATATTTTAAAATAGTATGTATGTAATTCACACACTGTAACCAAAAATCTTCTGTACAATTTCCATTTTTCCAAGAAGTTTTTTACTTCACAGATGGTACTTCAAGTCCAAAGAAAACAGATGTCGTAGGATGCTTAAGGTTACACCAACAATTAAAAACCTTTTGGCCTGGCACTGCTGCCATGTAGAGCCACACAGCAATAGAGCCGTCCATTAAAAATTGACTAAAACACTGGTACAACCTTTATATTTAGTCACATGGTCCAGTGTGAATGCAAGATAAACTACTATTCTGAATGTGAACTGGTAACCATGCAAGGAGCTAATTCAGCTCAGCCCAGCTCCAAACCCACCTAAATTACACGAAGGCACTCTCCACACAGAGGAGGACATGTACACACATGCTGTTAACAAGGCCCTGTGCATCTTCCTTACAGGTCTGCACAAGCTGCAAAACCAAACTACCCTAAAATAAACCAACCATGTAACTTTAGTATGCCTCGTGCTACACGAATTAAGATTTCAAGCACTGTAAGAAATAAACATGGTCAGTAATTCTGCTTATAGTGAGTTGTACTCAGTCCTATGTCATTTAATGCTTTTACTGGCAGAGGAGGAGGAGACAAAGAAGGGGCACAGGACCAGCACTTCTACAAGCTTTTAGGTGCCATAAAGGTCAAAGTTTTCTGGTTTAAAAATGTTACCACTAGTGGGAACTCACAGGATACACAACATGGTAAGACTAACAGTTCAGCATCCGATAATCACTAAAACAATGATAAATAAAACCACACCAAAACTATAAAACCCACGAACACATAGACAAGGAATTACTGACCTATGGTTATCTTGACAACCAGATGTAACAGTCACACCACACTTAAATAACGCCAGGTTTTGACACAACCACTTGAAAATTTTACAAAAATCTCTACAAACAGACAAGCTGCACATGTACAACTTTTCTGTAGACTCAGAGGAGCTATTTCAACCTCTGGCAAATCATACAAAATCGCATCAAAGGAAAAAAATAGCTCAATCCACTTATTCTGAAATATATGATTATGGTGATCCTACGTACAGGAAACAGCCGATCAATAATAAATTTTGTTCAGTTGAGAAAAATGCATCCAACTCAAGGGGCTAAGCCTACAAGCTCACCTTAAAAAAATGAAAAGGCAAGTTTTGCAAAGATTGCTTATCAGTGAACATAAACTGCAACACCAGACTGCAAGCTTTCAGAACAAGCTCAAGTATTTTTCTTAGATAAATACTCTAGTCCAAAACAACACCGATGGACTCTAGTAATTGTTTAACTCTCCGAAGTCTTCTGTGCTCCTTCAAGAAGGCCAAACTAGAGAAACACTGTATATTTTTGTACTCCTTGAGACCTCAGAAATTTACTTTAAAGAGCCGCCCATGTTCCCTCCCCCTCCCGCCCAATTAGAGGGTAAAAAATTATGCAGAGAAGGCTCTAAAGCAACTGTGAATAAAAGCACGGTACCAGTGCATTGTCTGTGTTCTTGCAATTTCATTAACCTTAACGAAAATGTGCTGAAGCGCGTCCAGTACAGTCCTAAAACTTTAACCTTCGCGAAACTAAGGAAGAAAAATCCCTCCCTTACCCCTATCGTAAAACCCACCTGACCACCGATTTTTACTTCAAGCCAAACACATCCCCGACGGTGACTGAGTGTAAGATGCTAACAAAGGAATACCGCTCCTATCAGGTCGCACGGGCTGGACAAACCTCGTGCTCATCTCTAGGCCCAAGTTTGCCAGGCCTCTCAATGTAAAGAGGGGAAGAAGTAAACAAACATAAAAGGAAGGGGGGGCAACAGACACGTAAAGGCGGCGAAGCGCCGCAGACAAAGCCCGGCGCGGGGGCGCGGGACCCACATCGCGCCGCCCCCGCCGCGGGTGCCTGGCCCGGCCCAGCCCGGCCCAGCCCAGCCCAGCCCAGCCCAGCCCACCCGCCCAGGCGGCCGGGCCCGCGCCCGCCTCCCTTCCCCCGCCTGGCACCGCCGCACGAGGCCCTCCCGCCGCTCCCGCCACCATCCGTCCCCCCCCCCCCGCCCTCCGCGGGCCCAGACGATGCCAGGCCGGGCCCGGCGCTCCGGGAGCCGCGGCGCTAGGGGCCCGCCCGCACGGTGGCCTCTCCCCGCCCCGCACAGCGGCCGTCCCGCGCCCCGGGAAGCCCCAACCGCGGAGGGGCGGCCAGAGTCGGGGATGGGGCGCGGATGACGAGTGGGCCGCCGCCATCCGCCCCCCGCCGGCCCCTCCCCGCCGCGGGCCGCGCCGCGCCGCCCCTCACCCGTCGGTGGTGCGTTTCTTGCTGGAGCTGTAGTCGTCCCCCAGGTCGAGGCGGTGGCGCTTGGACATGGCGGCGGTCGGGCGGTCGGTCCGGGCGCTCCGCGCTCCCTCCCCGAGCGGCGGCGGCGGCGAGGCACGGCCGACAAAATGGCGGCCGGAAGGAAGCGCCGTGGCCGCGCGAGGCGCTGGCGCGCGCGCGGAGGGGCCTGTTGGTGAAAGCCTCCCGCCGGCGCGCGCCCGACGGCCCCGCCCCGCCCAGACTCGCGCGCTCCCGCAGCGGCACGGGGGCACCCGGCTGGTTTCCTGGGAAAGGCCCCGCCGCAGGATCGTAGGGTCATAGCATCGGCGAGGTTGGAAGAGACCTTTAAGATCAGTCCAACCATCAACACAGCGCTACCACCGTAACCCCTAAACCACTAAGCCAGATCCAGACACCTCTTGAACACCTCCAGGAATACTGGTGACTCCACCAGCTGCCTGGGCAACCTATTGCAATGCCTGACCACCCTAACAGTACAAAATTTTCTTGTATCTAATCTGAATCTCCCCTGTCTTAAGGCCATTTCCTCTGGTCCTCTCACTGCAGGCACGGTTGGTAAGACCGGCCCCGACCTCACGACAGCCTCCTTTTCAGCTGATTGTAGAGAGCGATGAGGTCGCCCTCGAGCTTCCCCTTCCTCAGACTAAACAAGCCCAGCTCCCTCAGCCGTTCCTCATGAGACATGTTTTCCAGACCTTTGACGAGCCTTATGCCCTTCGCTGGACGTGCTCCAGCACCTCAATGTCCTTTTTAAAGCAAGGGACCCAAAACTGAATGTAGTACTGGAGATGCAGCCTCACCAATGCTGGGTACAGAGGGAAAACAGCCTCTACACAGCCCATCCTGAGTGGAGGATGGGAATTTCCACAGAGGGGGGTTGAGGCAGTATAACTGTCATGAAAAACCTCTGTTCTAGACCATTAGAGACTTCCCTGGCAACGCTCGCCTTGTGTGTAGAAAAAAGGCAACCTTCTACAAGTCATCTGTGGCAAAAGCAGTGCTAGAAAACCAGGCACATTAAAGCTACACGCTGTAGAAGCACATACAGCCTTTACCCAAATGTCAACAATAAGTGTTCATGGCAGTGTATTTCAGGATGAGAAAACTCAGCTGTCTCTCAAAGACCCAGAAACACACTTACTGATGTTTGCCATTTCAGCACAAGGGAAGCCTGAGTTCATAAATAACACAAACTCCAGCAGATTTGTTCAGTCCTACTACATCCCAGCCTTCTCAGCGTGAGCATGGCTACAATAGCATTTAGTAATACAGTTCCTGAAGTGAAACAAGACACGAGTTCAAGCGCCATTTCCTCATGGCGGTTAGGTTCTGCTTGAATAGTTACAGCAGTAATTAATTACATTTCACACTTCCAACCAGCTTTAACTGCCAGCAGAAGTCTGCAAGCTTAAGTGTGGTCCAGAAGAGTTGGTCCTTAGGGTTGTTTCTTGTGCCCTAGGGCTGTTCCCCATCTCCTGCCACTCCCAGCACCTTTTAAGAATTGGGTTAACCATCCACACAAGAAGCATTTGTCCTGTAACTGAAGGCACAGATGCGCCTGGGCAGGAGAAGATGAAGTCAGGCAGATAATGAGATGCTTCTAATGGCCATGCCTTCAGGTCTGAAGCACACTTAGTGCTCACTGAGCAACTTCTGCTCCCACACAATTTCATTCAGCCATTTCTGCTCCCTCTAAGTGTCAGCAGCTGCCTCGCTGTCCAGTGCAGTCACTTGATACTTTAGCACAGCTCATAAAACCCATCTCTAAGAGCTTCCAGAAAAGCAAGAGGCACTGTTCTTGATACTTCTGACAGCTATTTGGAGAATATCAGCCACTGGACATTCCGTTCTCTATTCCTATCCTCTCCATTCCCAGTCTATGTCATCGTCCTTCAGCACCCCTGTAGCAATTTAAAGTCATACCATAGACAAGTAATTTTAAGATAGAAATTAAAAGCACTACCATCATATTGGTAACTCTCTTCAACTAGGTACATTTGTTGAAAAACATACACATTGCAAGCCTTGCTCCCTGTCCCTCTTCACAATCCTTCTGCCAGAGATTACCACAAACTTTGCTCAGCTACTTGAATGAGTGCTGACTCCTGCTATCTGACTGTCAGAGCAAGGGTGCATTCACATCAATGGCTCAGTTAACTAACATGAAAGTGGTCAGGAAGGATCATCTAGTAAAAGTGTCCTGTTCCACAAGTACAGCCAGCTCAGCAAGTGGGTGTTTGTCCATAGCTTCATGTTTCAAAGATTTGATGGAATTGAGTATAAGTCCTAAAATATTTCATGTAGACAAGTCCGTAGATTATGTTCTTTAATAGAAGAGCATTTTTGCCCCTAATTTTGGATAATATAACAAAATGGCACCCACAGCTCCACTGGAGTTCTAGACACTAGTGTAATAAAAATAACATTTTTCTGCTTAGAGTTATCAACCAAAATAAATATTCCTGGAAACTGGATTTTGAGCTTTTCTTGTGAAGCTGGAGGTAGTTTTTCAATTTATATTACAAAAAACACTGTAATATCTATGTCGGAGATTTCCAGAGAATAGATGTTACAGAGTGACTCTCTATGTCCCAAATATCAAGCTTAGTTTTCGTGATGCTGTGATAGTGTGCACAAACCTGTGTTGGCTGAATACAGCTGAGGGAAGACTTCCTAGACATCTTCCCAAGTGGATTTTAAATTATGTCTGTCTTAAAAGAAAGCAAATGATCATTGAAATAGAGTACTGGAATAGCACACATTTAGGAGGGAAAAAAAAAATACTGGCTAGGTCTCCTTCGAAAGTAGGAAAACAGGAGAAGAAGATAAAAGCATTAATTGGGATGAGAAGCTACTCCTGGGCTCTTTAGAGACGACCCAAGTGTCCAACAATGGGAGCTTGGTGAACTCTGCAGCTCTGTTACAGATCTTTCTTGCTCCTCCCTATGCAGAGCAGCATAAAGGTACTTATGGTCTTACTCTAGGTTACCCCATGGCCAACATTAGGCAAATTTCTGCTTTAGGAGGTAGGAAGAAAGGAGCAGGTATCTCAGCTGGTATGAAATCTTAAGCTAGAGCTCAGCAACAAATGCAAAAAAGTTGGGAAGAAGATTTTATGCTAGTTGGGGTGAGCAGCTACTTGCACACTATGCCCCAGACTGATATCCCACAAACCAGTTCAGTCTGTTAACAACTGTTAACTTTGCAAACTCTTGAACTCATCCTCCACCCAACCATGCTTTGAGCCATATGACTGCATAATATCTGATCTGGTCCCACCCCAAAGGGTTTACAATGTAAGACCTTCATCCTGCAAGCACACACATGCCTTATTTTACTAATGCAAGTAATCCTTTTAACTTCAAAGGATTAACAAGGAAAGAGCAGGAAAACTAAGCATGTATGTAAGTGTTCACAGAATCACAGCCTAAATATAAGATGAGGCAAGAGAAAAAAAGATTGGTAAGCACAAATTGACATAATGACAAAGTGATAAGCATTACGTCAAAAGCCTAAAGGATGAAAGGAATGTGCAAAATGGGGCATATTTAAGCATATTTTCTGCCTTTTCAAAGGCACTTGTTAAATAAGAGGTTTTTATTCCCCCCGCAAGTCTTTTATATCCATCTATAAAAATGAAAATCTTAGGCTAAGGAAACACAAAACATTTGTATGAGCTGCCATTTGACTATCTACTCTTCTACTCTCCATTTCTTACCCTAGTTTTAAATTCATTGGTATCAAAATCCTCTTATCCAATTTCCAATGAATATTTCTTCACATTTGTTATGGGCATAATATTTAATATGCTATTTGGGTTGAAAGGACCGTTAACATTTAAAACTGAAACAATGGCTTAGGAGAATAGCATCACGTCTATTTTTTTTTCTGATTGTGCATTGCCTTCTCCCCTGAAGAATAAACATGGGTCTCAGGCAAGCTGTAATTTGAAGACCCTGGAACTTCCACACTGGATCGGGTGAGGTTTCTGACAGAGAAGCATAGTGTCACAGTTTAGGTTATTATTGCCCAAGACTAATTGCTTCACGCCTTTTCTAGAGATTACCAAGTCTATAAAGTGCATGAGACCTATCCAGTGTAGCATCTTAGTTGAAACACACCTTCTTCCCTGACTTAAGCTAAAACAGGGGATGTTTATGGTGAAGTGACACCATAAACCTCTGCTGCAATGGAAGCCATAATAATGAGCAGGGTGGTAAGACAGACAGATAGGAGAGATTAAATCTGCTAAAGCTTATGTGTTAGAACCCTAAAACCTCTGTAGTACATATTTTTTTTTATGGCTGGCTGGCTTGCAGTAGACCCTAAGCTACAGCCTATATATGCTCCCAATGCTATGGCCACACTTTTTCTGCCAATTTTTTTTTTTTTTAGTTTGTTTTTTAAAAACAAGTCTAACTCCTATTTTGTATAAATCTACAAAACATTATATGAAAAATTTCCTGCAAATGAATTCAAATATTAAAATTAAGCATTTATGATAATTATAACTGCAATCACTGTTTTAAAATTGTATGTATGTATATAAAAATGGGTAATGCCCTTTGAAAATTATTCAGGAGCCTTAGGTGCAAATGCTTATCACAGACAAGCTCTCATTCTTTCCTTCCCCATCAACCCCATGTGAATAAATGGATATTATCCTCATGGTCTGTCATATCATCAGAGAAAGAATCCTTGAGACAAGAACCCACAATCAGAGCATGTAAAAATGTCAGACTTCCACATCTTTTAAATTTAAAAATATGAAGATGAATACATGAACTAATCTCAATTTCTTCAGTGAAGAAAAGAGACAGCTTCTCTGTAATTACAGAAGCTAAACTTTGCAACACTTCAAGTATATATAAATCAGCGCTTTAAATTGCTCTGGGAAGTACACTGTAGGAAGCCAGCATGGCAACAGCACTATTGCCATGACAGCAAACTTTATCAGCCATACAGACACCCATCTGAATTTTGTGAATGGTTATTAAATGTTATCCCATACAGAACACACCACCATGACTGAGTCTGCAGGTCAGAAAGGTCTAAATAACTTCAGTAAAGTTTCATAAAGAAGAAAAAAAAGACAGAGAGAAAGAGAGAGAAGGAGAGAGAGATTGCAGCTTTTGTATCTACTACAACATTAACCAGAATAAAAAAATCACTTTTTAAAACAAACCCCACTATCTAGAAGGAAATACATTGTTGTAGACAACCAGCTGCTATTCTGAGCCCCTCAGTCACCTGCTAAGGCCTTATGATCACCTTTAATCCCCTCAGAGAAACTCTGCAAGAGCAGGTATTCATTATGTGCTTTGAATAGAAATGGAAGAAATTGTGTAAATCAAACCACCACCCCCAAGTAAATTAAGTCATGTGTCTAATTTACATGAATTATACACAGAATTCACACATTGTTCTCATAACTTCTAGGTCTTCATGGTTAAAGTGGCATTCGGAAACATCTGAAACTAAGGGCTAATATGTTGTAAGTGAAGGCAGTTATCTTTTAAGCTCCTTACAATCTAACTGCTCTCTATGCCAAGTCTGAAATCTTGTGAGAAGCTCCTTAAATATAAGGTGTTTTTAGGAAGTAGTAACTATTTCATAGAGAACTGTTTAAAGCCAGAGAAGACCACAATGTCAAGCTTGTTGCTTGATCTTGTGCTAGAATATTGGGAGAAGAGCCAATGCCAAGTTTTTCTGTTGGGACTTCTTTTGAAAAGATCTAATTATTTCTTGAATTTTCTTTACAAATTTTTTTACATCATCAGAAAGAAAAAGATGTACTATGTTGGTCTACATTTTTCATTTCTTTTGTGTTGAGTACAATAATCTCTTATTCACTATTGCATTAGCTCCTTAAGAATCTTTTTTTAAGTTCTGTCTTTAATACTATCTGTGGAACAGTCATATTCATGCCTAAAATTAGGCAAGCTGGAACTATCAGTGGTACATCTTCACTCTGAGTATCTGCTATATTACTAGGAAATTTATTTACTTAGTTTCTGCTATCTACATAGAGTGTTCCTAGTTTCAACAAGCTAAGATTACAAAAGGCTAACAAGCAGTGAGAACAGGTGATCTAATAACCTGTAACTCATGGGCTACTAACATCTAAAGTGGTAAATACTAATCCTTACCTTCATAATAAGTTTCAGATTAAATTACAAAATAATAGCCATAGAAAAGTAAGCACACTAAAAATCCATCATATCCTGGAACTAGTCAGTAACAAACCATAAAGATTAATAATCATACCTTGACCAGGTGGGGCCAATTTTTTAACAAATGGCCTTACTTATTCTTTCCCCAGATGATCAAGTCTTTTTCTTCCAACTGTATTAAAAGTCCATTTGCAGAAAAATTATCACAGCTGATGAAAACACTGGAAGTGCACTTAAACCTCTGCAGCTGTGTAACCTTCCTCTTAACATCTTCTTATCATAAAGCCTCAGCCTTGCAGAAGTGAGGTTATTTTGTTAGTGTGTCATTCTTCTACCTGTGGCTCCCAGCTGAGAATAACACCCTTAGTATAATCTGAAAACCATTATAAGTATCGTCAAAGAGCTGAAAGAAGACGTTGGTTAAGTTTGGGGATTTTGGGGGGATGTGGGGTTTAATAAACTGATGCGTTGTGAATGTACTAATGTCCGCCCTAATGAGGAAGACTGTTCTCAAAGGGGAAGGAGAAGGTACTGCTCCTTCTTACAAACACAACAAATACAATGCTCTCATGAGTGACTTTCTTTGTAGAGATGGAGCAACTTGGGCCTCAGCTGAAAACACAGAGAATGCTATTCCTGCAGCATTTTTAAAAATTACAACAGTCATACCCAGGTTTATATAAGAATTGTCTTATGTGCTACTAGGCTTGTTTTTGTAATTAGAGTAGTAGTGACCTTGTCTTCTACATAATTCTGCCTTTGCAAAGGTGAGCCATATGTATGGCCTTTTCTTGTCTTGTAACTGGGCCCGCACATAGGATAGCTGATCTATACATGTGCAGGTTGGATTTATTAAATAAGTGCTACTTTCTGCCCAGATCTGGAAAGTACCAGGAAAGAGGATGGTGAGGAATATGCTGTTGCCATAGCCTTGCTCAGACTCTTTGGGCCTGAACTGCAAAGCAGATAACTTATTCTGAAGGCAGCACCTTGCTTTCAGACTTCATTTTCTTGGGCTCCATCTTACATCATCAGTGAATATTTCCTTATTGTAGGAGAGGCCTCCTGGAAAGAGAATGGCTGGGACTTGTCTACACTTGTCGGGTGTTATTCAGACCACAAGGCCAACATGAAGCAATGCTGGTTCAAACTTGTTTTTGCCTTCTATGTATGTGAAAACCAGTTAGTTGTGTATAGTATTTTCCTGTACTATATGAATATGAAACACCACTATTATAGCAGTTCATGGCTAGGCTTTGTGAATGAAGATTTAGGAAGGCTCTATCCACGTTTGTTACAAGCACACTGGTGGCTTATGAGGCCGATATGAGATAGATGTTACAGCAGTACTATACTGTAATACTACTGTAATAAGAGGAGAGGCAGAATTAAGGGTATCACAGATAAAGAAGTGCTTTCTTCTGCAATTTAAACACTTTCTTTGAAGCACCATCTGTGCAATGGTACATGCAATATGTAACACACAGCCCAATCTTATGTTATATTTAACATGCAGCAAATAGTTCAATGAGTAAATGAGGCTTTTTGAGATTGTGCTGCAGGACTAAGCAATCCCTGACCTTCCTTATGCTGATGGCTCAGTCTCATCTCTCTCCCTCACTATGGCATAGTTATTTGGGTAATCATGCAGTGCATCAGGCTGTGAAACAGATACGTCTTAAAAAGCAACCTAGCAACAACAATGTAAAGAGAGTTTCTTAGCCTGTTTGGTTCCCTAACAAGGAAAACAGATGGAATAGCATGGGGACGCAGACAAGCAACTAAAGACAGGACACTGTCAACTGCCAGATCACCTGAAAAAGTCTATGACATAGCAGTCTGATACTGCTCAGAGTGAATAAAGTTCAGTGCTTGAATATGTCTTTGGACAATCAGGACCAAAGATTTTAATATGCATTTTTACATACCAGATGACTGATCCTACATTAAAGTGACATCTTGATTGACATGAATAATATTGGCTGCTCTTAGAAACACTTATGCAGAATCTTTCCAGAAATATTCAGGTATTTGACATCACGTTTATTTTTCATAGATTTCAGTGGAAATTAATTAATACCTTGGAGCAAATTTATACTGGAGAATCCTAGAAAATTTTCTTTCCTTTAAGAGAAGGCAGTGCTGCTTAGCACCTTGTGTGGGAGAGTGATGGGGTAAGGACTGCATCTTCGGTACAAATATTCTATGAAAAGCATTCATATTCTAAGAAAAGCATGTAGTATCCTACAGTGAAGCATGTTGATCTGTGGGAACAGAAAAGTGGGAAGAAACGTTTCAAGTCCTTAGCTGAAACACTGTGGACCTTGTAGAGGATTATAAATCAAATGAGATTGTCATGTACTCGTCTTTTTAACAGTGTATCTATTTGGACACCCAAACCTAAGATAACAGAACAAGAACAAGACTTTCCATTGATAGATATTCATACACCAGAAAGTTCTAATACCCCTCCTACCCATCCTTTAACTCTAAAGTTCTCCCATCGGTGCAGTTTTTATAAGCTCTTTAATCTACTTTTGTCAAATAAACGGTGTTAACAAAGAGCTGATTTTTGCACTGGTTTAAGTTAACCTTTCTAGACAGAAATGACTTAGGAAGCACTTACATAAATTGCTTTCTTAGAAGATTAGGGTAGCAGGAAAGTATTAACAGTCCAGCAGAGGGACATTGCTAGGAAGCTGAGGGTAATAATGTCTTCTAATCCCCATGGTGGATCTAGGAGAGGTTTGCTGCTTTGTGCTTTGAGAATACCACTGCACAATAACCAGTATGGGTTCTGCAGGTGGTCTGTTTTAGCTTTGTTTGTAACGACAGCATCTCCCATCTCTATTCTGACTGGGAATAAATGTCACCGCAGGCTAATGCCATGGTGATTAATACTATGGAATTAAAATGTTCTCAGTAGCTAATACTAAGAAATAGCTGAAAGACATGTTCATAATCTCCTATATCTTAACAACAAATCATTTTCTATGCTAACTCTACAATAGTTAAGATTGAGATTGGTGTCACTGCTTTCAAAAACATCTGCTGACTTTATCCAAAAATTGTGCTATTTCATAGAGTCAGTATGCGAAATCCTAATTTATTTCAGCATGAAGTTTTTGAGATGTAGTTTGTCATATGCACACTTGCATTCACAAAATCATCTAATTCTGCTCATACCTATCATCTGGATGCTCCTTAGAGGAATACCACTTCTTTAGGTTTATCTCAGTTCCAACATTGTGTTCCCTCAGGGGAAAGGAAAAAGAACAGGATGTATAAAAGACGAGAAAGCCAAGGGAAAAAACAGTAGTGGTAAAGGGACAGAAGAACATAAGAGCTGACAGGTACAAGAGGAAGAGAAGCAGAAACAGAAGAAAGATGAAGGGAAGTTCAGCCTTCTGAATAGAGGCTCTTCTCAGAATTTTTGAAAGGATACAGATTTAAAGTGAAGATGAAGAGTTATGGAAAGTAAGACTGAAAGACAGATCACTTCAGGAAAAGGAAAGCTATCACCTTCTTTTGGCTTAGAGCCCCCATCAAGCATTTAATGTGCAAGCTCGTGTGTCTTCACCAGCACACTGGTATGACACTACAAACCTCAGACCCATTTCTTACCCATTTTTCCTCTGTTATCCTAACGTTCTAAAATACATACAGCTAGTGGCTGAATGACCCTGCCTGTCCTCAGAAGTCAGCCTCTGTGCTGCATGCATGCACATGCTTGCATAGGCTGTGTAGGTACACCCACAAAACATTTACTTTCAATTACAAGTGATTTGCAAGTTACCAGTGTTGAGAAATCAACTCTAAACAACAAAGGAGGGAGAAGCAGAGCTAATATTTCATTAGAGGAAAGAGAAAAATATAGAACAAATTAAGACAGAAAGTCGCAGGCAAAACTTCGGTCAGGGAAAGTGTAAAGTGGCCATATGTTCTAGGTACAATGTCACAGATCTCCCAGGAGATGAGCCCAGATGCTATGTAGAATGCAAATGTGACTTTGTCATTGAGGCAGGTGAGAATAAGAAAGAAAGAAGAAATAGGAAGAGAGAAATTCCTAGTCTTAAATACCACCTAAATCTAATTACCTTAAACTGAGGCAAGGTCAGAACCAAGCGTTAGCCTAAACTCTGATCTTGCTGTTGTTCAGAGAATGCAGCTTTCTGAGTTTCCTAGTATTTTCTTTCAAGACGTCTGTGATGCAACACATCCCAGTCTGCAGTGATGGGATGTGCCTCTTAGTGCCTCTTCCTTCCTGCCCATTTCTCAATGTGGTGTGTACCACACATGGCTACCAGCACTGGGCTGCTGTGTTGTATTTTTTATTTCTTCTATCAGCTGTCATCTCAATTTAAATAGATCTGCTGCTGTTGTCAGCAGCTCCATAAACCAGGTCTGTGCTGGAATATTACAAGGACTTCTAATTTTGAAGGGGACATGAATAGGGATTTCTCTATCATATATTACAGTGTTCTTATGCTTTTGAGACTACTAAGGCTCTCTCCCAGTGTGCATTCTGTATTTCTGAATAGGTCTTCAGTGAGATAAATATGTTTAAAAAATTATTAAATTTAGCTCTTGCAATTAACATTACAAACTTCCCCTCACCCCCAAATTCTCCAAAGCTTCAGTTCTTTCCCATCCCCATTGAAGAACTTATTGAGGTAAACAAAACAAAAGACTTAATGTTTGTGCAATATTTATTTGAGAGGTGCTCAAATGGTGGTGCCTTACCCTGCAGATTGACTTTGTTACCTTCTTTTCTTACCCTGGAGAAGGAATATGGACAACATATTCATGCTACCAGATAAACTTTCTACAGGAATAATCTTCCTGAAATGTGTAAGCAGCCCCAGTACAGTCAAGAAGCAAAGGCAACACCATACTAAAAGTTATGTATTCCACCACAGTTCTCTAAGAACTAAAGGTCTTCATATTTCGAAGTCCTGATATAGGAAAACTACTGCAAGAACTCAGTAGCCAACAGTATTAAATAGTACCAGTTTTTCTAAGTCAGTTGTGAAGAGTGTGATTCACTCAGACAGTGTCAGTGAGGTGTGCTGGCCAGGGCTTATCCAAGAATCTTTGTCCAGTTTTGAAGGGGATGTGGAGAAACTGGAGAGGGTCCATCTGAGGGCCACCAAGAGAGTTGTGGCATCAAGGAGGATGGTTAGTCGTTAGCAATGGAGGAGATGGGCTTGTTCAGTCTGGCAAAGAAGAGCTGAGCAGAAATCTGTTATCAGCCTACAACACTTGAAGGGGAGTAACAAAGATAATGAAGCAAAACTGTACTCCATATCAACAGACAGTGAACAACAGGTCTCAGCAAGGGAGGTTTGGACTTGCTAGGAGGACAATGAAACACTGGAGCAGGTTCATACCATTACTGCAACAGGGAGACTGCAAAATTTCCATCCTTGGGGCTTTTCAAGACTTACATGGATAAAGCCACAGCTAAGCTAATCTAGCACTGGCAAGAGTCCCAAGTCACTCAGGAAGTTAGACCAGATGATCTCCAAAGGTCCTTTCTGACCAGTATTTTTATGAGTGTGAACTGAAAATAAAACAAAAGACCAGTTCAGTCATGGAAAAGTGAATTAAGCAACATCATCAAATTATTGTTTGGCTGGTGTCGCTGACAGTTAAGGCGAAGTAACTATATTTGAATTACATAATTCAGAATCTTCAAGGGCAGTCTCAACAAGAGTTCTAGCAATGTAAGGTACATGGATTTTAAATCATATTACCCTTTCGACTCTAGAAATGTAAATTGCTGTGGAGTACTGGTGGATAACTAACATAAGAGATGTCAGGGCAAGTTTCATTTATACAGGAACTGCACTATTTCTTAGATTTATCATGCTTGCATTTTTTCTTAAAGCTAAATTAGCTTTTAAATAAAAGCACCGAACAGACTGAAAAATTTATCTCCCTCTAAAAACAAGGCTTTCCAAAGAAATTCTCCAAAAGTGAATAGAAAGGAAAAAGCAGCCAAGGAAAAAAAAGGAAAACACTGATTAAGGAGATTTGTTTGTTCTGTGGTGTGATCAAACAGGCCAGCACCACAGGCAGTGGTAAAAGAAGGCAAAGTGCTGCACAGGCTGTTATATTCATGTGCTTAAAATTCACAGGTGTGAATGAGAGTGCTAGAATAATTTGATCCACACCATCTGGCAGATATAAGAAGTAAGAATATGTAGTGGGCGAGAGGGCATAAGGAAATTTTATGCATTTCTATAGCATCTAGAGATAGTGTATTGGAGTTTGCAACCTATATTCAATACATTAAGGGCACAGGCAAGCTGTAAACAATCCAACAAATGCTATTTTAAAAAACATTTAAAACCAAACTTACTACATCAGTAAAATCCCACTCTTTGTACTTTATATTTGGACTCAGAATATAACACAAGCCATAAAATGCAATGAAACAAATCAGTACAGATATTACTCACTGGTCAGTATGAATTGTACAATGTCATTCATTCTCAAAACAGAGAGTGTGACTGTTGTAACTCTCAGATAAACCTCTTAGCTTCACTTATAAGTTCAGGTTTAAAAAACTTCTGCTAACAGTGGAAACCTCCATCATGGTTCAAGAAGGGAAACATCACAGAAGCAAATATTACTAGTAGATATTACTGTGGGATAGAGATATGTAGAATGAACATGTATATCTGAAGGAAATATGAAAGCCAATTTTCTAAACGTGTTTTCTAAATTAGCCATTTTCTATATTTGTTTCTATGTTGTCTCTACAGAGACCATACTATTCTAATACACTTTGCTTTCATAGTTTAGTATGCAGGTTATGTAGCTTTTTCTAATTTTGGTTAAGGACCAAACTTGCTTTCAGCCAAAATGATGGCTGTTTAACAAAAGTCTACAATTTATCCCTCAGCTATTTTTTTTATACTGTAGAAACCATGGTATTTCTATATTTTTCATTATAACGATTTTGTGACTGCATGGAAGTTTATTCCCATGGAACAGAATGTCAGTTATCAGAGTGAGCAGTTCCCAAAGTTTGCCCTGTCCTTTTGTTACCAAGGAATTCTTAGAGACCACAGAGGCTCATATTGCTTATGGATATGTACCTGTCGTTCTCAGATTCATGCTTAAAACCTATAGCTAATAAGATATAAAGCAGTAGCTGAGTAACTGTTTTCTCTAACGTGAAACGTCTGTGGTGGTGATAACCTGACAGATGGGTTCAAGAGGATTCAGCTGGGAGAGTTTTGGATGTTCCTGGTCTGCCAACTTTTCCATTCTGTCTAGGAGGCTGCTTATATCCTGTGGGAGGCCTCTGTGTGCCCCTGTCACTCCTCTGCCCCATGTGTATTGTAGCTGCCGTTTTGACTATGGCACAAACACACATCCCATCCTGCTGTCTCTGCCCTTGGAAGTGTAGCTACAGAAGAGTGTGGAGAGTAACAGTCTCAAATGACTAAAGCTAAGTATCCTGAATCCCTTACCAGACAGCTTTAAGAATTCCATCTTCCACAAATGAAAAAATTTTGACGAATAAAATATATGAGTTCACTCGTATCAGTACAAGCTTATTGGCTGAGCTGTGTTTGTGGGAGCTTATGCTGCCACATTACAGTGCCTGGGAAAGAGTTAACCCTTATGCACATCTGAGTCCCCAGGGTGGTACTCCACTACACAGCTTAGATGACCAGAGTGTTTCCGCTTCTCCAGGCTTTTGTGAAGGGTATTTAATTACAGCAATACTGCTGTTCCAGTGCTATTACAGCATTGCAAGGCAGTCATAAAGGCTGAGAAAGCATTCTGCTTCTAAGCTTCTGTTGTTAAGTGGCTTATAAAGTTTCCAAAATGTGACCTTTAGAGCTGAAATTTATTATGTTTGCATTCTACCCAAGACAAATTTAATTAGGCAGTTTAAAGAAAACCTGTTTACCAAATTTTGAGTCATCTAAGTGGTAAAGAAATATTTTTCAGTTGCTAAAATAATTCTTCAAATGCAGGAAAAAATAACAAATTTTTTTTTTTTCACTTTAGGCATGACACATGCTGAAGACTAATCTCATTTCATGCAACCCCTTTTCAGGTTTCTCTGTGTCACTTGCAGACAGTTTTGGCTCTCAGAACAGTCTCTGATGGTAATTTCCACGTTTTCTCTTACTGTCTCAAGTCAGTGGCTGCATCTTTACTCTTGCTAGAGCTATGGCAACAGCAAGTGGTCGCCAATTAGCATTCTTACAGTGAATAGCATTCACTTCAGCTTAGATTGTGGAGGATTGTCAATATCTTTGCAGGGTCAGCCTGTTCTTTTTAGAAAGCTGGCATAAGTTTTTCTCTGAAATTCTAGTGGTGAGTAAACGCCCCTGTAAAAGTTAGATCAAGACAGTCAAGACTAGTAATTCACCTAACTATGCTGTGACTTTCATCACTGATCACAAAAAATAAAGGGCTCATGGCTTTTTTATAACATTTTACTGGCTCGTGTCAAAAGTGTACTGATATGGATTTGTGCATTTATCTGGTAGAAGCACTATTGCCTTCAAAGAATGGAAATAAGGAAGGAAAATGGCACTGGGAAGAGACTAATTCTGCAGTGTCACAAACTGTGGCTAGGTGGACACTTGGGATGATGAACCAAAAGGCAGACAGAGAACATGGAGCAGTAGCTCCCGATGGTTTGACTGTGACAGGGCTGTGCAGATGAGCCTAAACATCACCTCTACTGATGGATAGAAAGCCAGGGATAACAAGGAGATTTATAGGAGTGGAGTGGCTGGTAACAGATGTCCTGGAGATGAGGAACCCTGAGAGATTCCTGACTGTGGAGTCAGGATGAAACCTAATCACTTACTGTATTTTAATCTGCAATTGTTATCAATAGTTTCTAGGCTAATATACGTATTTTCATCAGTCTTACTAAAGAAAAACCTATGGCCTTAAGAGCCTACTATGGCAAGACATTACATTTGCTTCTAAAATGTGGCTTCTATCACACTGCTGAGCATCTGGGGACTGATGTACAACTATTGCAGAAGAAACACACTTCTGTGGGATCAGATACAGTAGCAATTTTTTGCAGCCCCTCTATGAAAGCAAATTAGGCCAGCCAGAATTGTAAGACAACTGCTGGATATCTGTACATCATGAAATAGAGTGGAGTCTGGAAAAACAAAGAGACAAGGTAGGTATAGTTCAAAAAAGGGAATAAGAAAACCAAGGAAAGAAAAAAGAAAGAATGATAAAGGATAAAGATTTTTCTATTAAGGAAAAAAAGGAGGATGGAGAAGGCCAAAAAGAGACAAAAGAAACATTGAAGATGACAAAGTGGGTCAGGGAAAGATGTAGAACCTCAGGTTGCTGTGTTTTGCTTAGCTCTGTATGTGTGTATTATGAAAAGAGACTGCTTTGCATATATAAGAATTATTACAAATATCACTTTAAAAAATAAATTAGTATTGATTAGAAGTATTAGATCATAGCTTTTTTCAATTAAATAATTTGTTTATCTTCAAGACAAGTTTTCCACAGATACAACTATGTATTGTACCACCCCAGTCTGAGAAGGATGTGTCTTCTGGGGACAACTGCTTTGGCTTCCAAGAATGATGCAATTTGCAGCATCTTTGACGAGCTTGCAAATTATTCCATAGTATAATAATAACATGATTTAGGGGCTTAAATATTTCAAATACAGGATTTCATGGATGGGTATAATGGCTTATGTGCACACAAACATTACTCCAGGACAAGGTAAGATACAAGCTTAAATAATGAACAGCTCTTCTACGATAATACCTGGTGTAAAAACACCATCTGTAGCTGAAGCAACTCATTTTCCAATTCGTAGTTTAACGTACTTGCAGTGTGTTCAGTGTAATAATACCTACACTGGTCCCTTCACACAGAAGCTCTTAGAGATTAAATTTTTATCATTGTTCAATTGAGCTGGTTTTAGCTGGTGACCTTATACATGGGAAGATCAGTGTCTAAAATGTCACATCTACCTCAGCATATATTCCTGGACCTGCTTGGTAGTATTGTTTCAAACATGCATAGTTAGTCCATGAGTAAAGAGAGTGGGGAGGACCAGAAAACTGGTATAAATTGAGGGAGCAGATGATGCGCAATAGAGAAGGAGATGCAAGTAGCAGCTCTCAGCAGTTTCCCTACTGAAGGTTTGCATGATTTTCAGTTGTACCAAACTATAAGGTAGGTTTTGAAACTCATGTGTTAAATAAATGGAGATAAATAAATGTCTTATTTCACACAGAAAGCACATCTGGATTCCAGATATTTAAAGAAAAAATAGAAAGTGGTAAAGTACATAAGTTACACGGTGATTGCTTGGTATCTGGACTCGTAACTACAGGAGATTAAGAAAACGAGCAGTTAAGGATGAAACACGCCGTATGAACTTCTGGTAACAGCACAGTAAGGTAACATATAAACAGCTGCCTTGACAGCCCCTGCTGAGGCCTCATATTGAAGGCCATTGCATGCTTTACCCCAAACTTTATATTTGGATTTACTGGGTTTCCCAGAATTTTAGCACTATTAGCACAGATCTTTAATCTTTGGAACTATCTATAATATATTTAAAAATAATTGAGTTCTTTTTTGTTTAATTTAATAAACAACATGCAGAAGGACTCAAGATTGGCCTTTGGAATACTTTCAAAAGGTATTTTTAAGGACAGAAGAGGTATTTATCTATCCATTTAACATAACATACCAACTAAGTATGGTTGCAGTATTCACAGTTAACTGGTAGATTTGAAAGCATTTCATGTTATACAAGTATGTCATCCAATTTCTTTCCAACAGAAGCCCCTCAAAATTAAATAATGCTTTGTCTTTCCTCATAATTATTAATAAATTTACTAACTTTAGCTAGTTACAATCTTTTAGCGTTGCTGGGACTTCTGCCATTATTTACTCTACTTTATAAAAATTATCATTCACTCTAATGGATTTTTTCCTTGTCTCTTTCTTCTCTTGTTAATTTATGTGCTCGTAACATTCAGTCTATTTGTATCACCACTTCCCATTTGTTATGACTCCCAATGTAATTTATTATACATGCAACTAATATGTGTGATTTTTAATTGCTAAATTTATTTAATCACTGAATCAGGATGGCTTTTAGCCAAATATTTTCTTGATTATGAAATTAATTTCTTTGATCCAATCCTGAAATATACACCTGCATCTAGAAGGACAGTAAAGAAAACCTCATTTACCAAAAATGTTACAAATATTTTATCCAAGACTAAATATAATAAAAATATATTTGCCTGTTTTGTATAATGTATCCAAATCCTGTTGCATCAGAATGCTACATTTAGAAAAATAAATTTATGGGTAAAAATATTTAATTTCATGTTCAATACAGTTTGTATTTCTCTAAATATAAAATATGAAAGCAAGTATTAAGAATCATTAGTGATATGTGATAATTAAAGTCTGTATGTAACTGAGGATTTCTTATCTGCAAGTTTGCTGTAGAGAACTCATTGGATTTCTAAACCCAATCATTGGGGACTGGACAAATGGTATTTACACACTTTTAATTATCCAGTGAGATTAGTGTTTGCAGTCTGTGTAAGTAGGTCACAAACATAGCAATGAAAATTAATTGTGCTACAGAATAGCAATGATTCATGTGTTTTCTAGCCATAATTCTAGTAGTATTTTAAAGGTAAGCCTCCTTAAATAATTTATTTTTGAGAAGATCTATTAAAAACATTAGAAGGATACTTTAAAAGCAGAACAAAACACCACTCTCAGTGGAAGTAATTTCTCTCTGCATTTATCCACTGTTACTTTGCAGTACAATTACTTCCATTTTCAGAGATATGCAGAGTCAGCACTCCATCAATTGTGTTGTCTGTCAAAAATGTATGTCCCAACTGAATTTTGTTCTTTTTTAAATATAACAAGTGGGAAGAGATGGTGTGTCACCAAGAAAAGAGCCTGTGTTTTAAATCAGCTGTGAGGCCAATTTCAATAGAAATATGCTGGACTTGACCACATTTGTGTCTACACACATGTAAGTGTTTTTCACCATGCTTCAAAGTTCATTACTTTGTGATGTTCTTGGTCTTAGACACTCCTTATAGCAGTGCTGGCACAACACAATGCTCTGCAAATGTCAGCAAAGACTCCTGCCACATGCTGTAGCTGCTTAATTTTTTCTTTATTTACCCCTTAAACATTAGTCTCAAAATCACACCATTTTAAGGCAATACCAGCCTCTGTGGGTTAATTCTTTCATTATATCCATTCGTTTTAGTTATTACATTAGTTCCATTTCTGCAGTCTTAGTTACACTAGTGTATCAGCATTTCCCACTTCAGTTGTTTTCAGTGCATTAAAAATTAGTCATAAATACTGTTTCGTGATCAAATTTGGCATAACTTGCTTTACAGGTCAAGCAAACACATTTTTCTTTCACAGATTAGAAGCAAAATCTGTTTGATAATATTCAAGCCATTTCATTAGTTGAAAAACATTTGGGTTTATTAATTTGGAAACACCATGCCAAGTTCTGCTGTTATTTATACCACTGTTAATCCAGAGTAACTAAACTGTATTCAGCAGATTAGTCTGAATTTATACTCATTTTTATAAAAACAGTCAAAACCCAACCCCTTTTAACTTAAATAAACAATGAGTAGGGAAAGAAAAAATAAAATGAAATAAAAGAAACAGACTGATTAGAAGAAAATTGACCATTGTATGGTCAAAATTATTTGGTGTATAACACTTTGGGGTTGCTATACTTGCCCCACGAAGGAAGATGATTGCAAATGCCATTCTTACTGATGGTTCTGTATTGCCAGTTCAGCTGGGGATTTAATTTATTTGTATTTGAATTTACTGAATAGCAAGAGGAAACTGGTGTCCTGAGGATCAAAGTTGCCTTTCCTGAGTAAATACTTACCTCTTTCACATAGGGAAGCAGTGGTTAACATAGTTTCTGCACTATGTCCAGTCATAAACCATTTAGATCACCACAAAATCTTGAAGATAATTTTTAGCTTACTTCGATCCAGGTTGTGTATCTTAAACTTTCTGAATAAGGTGGATCAGACACATCATGTTGGAAGAGCTTCTCTGTAGGTTCTTAATGTTGCAAATCCTGAGGAACTGTCTGTTCCCAGGGAGGTCTCAGACTATTGCACATTACTCAGAGGATTTCAGGATTCCACAGCTGTATAAATCCTTTAATTAAAATTCCTCTAAGGTAGGCTATGGCAGTCTTGATATAGGTTGGTGGATTAAATGTTTTTTCTATCTCCTAAAACCCAACAGCTTTGCCAGGTGACAGTAGCCACCTCTGCTACTGAGCTGCCTTTCTTGGCACCTTTTGGAATTCTCTATAATAATATATCTTTCTGACAAGGATATACCTGCTGCCTTCTGTTTGATGGCTTCTGTTTGATGGCTTCTGTTTGATGGATTCCTTCTCCAAAATCCAGCAAGGAAACCCTTCCAACCCAAATGAAGATCAATCGCACTGCACTCGAAGTTTTGATAAATACTTTGATCATCCAATAATGACTAATTGGTTTAGGAGAGCACAGTAATTCTGATGACACTCATTTATCAAACAAGAGAGAAGAGACACTTGGACCTTTACAGCGAAGTCAGCCATCCTGTTTTAGCAACTGCGGTTTTTTTATATAGTATAGGTCAGTAAAGAGAGCCTCTCCTACCTTCTTCAAGTTAATAGGTAAGCCTCTCTGAAGCCTAAGAATGAGTCCAGTATGAATGTTTCCGCAAATGATGCTCTTTGTCTACACAGTCTCTGTCCTTATCCAGTTCGTTTGATGTCTGAAGGAAATTATCCATAGACATTAATAAGAAATGGGCAAAGTACATTGTCAGTTATAGAAGTGGTTTCCACATCTGCAAATGGTGACCTTCTCCAGCTTTTTGCTGTATTCTGAAGCCCACCTGGCTAAAATAGCTGTGAGTACTTCATGTTATGCCCATGAGAAGATGAATCTTGATATGTGGAATACAAAGCCAGGGGCTGCACTTCTCTCATATGCTGAAACTATTGTGTGTCAGACATGGGCCATCTCACCAGCTGTCCCTGACTCTGCAGGGCCTTGTCAAAGTAAAGACAAGAGTTCTCCCTGCCTTCTGCTGAAAATGTAGAACCTACCTCCTGCTCTGGCTAGTTTTGGCTCTAAGTGCTGGTCACTTTTCAGCTGCAGTATCCAGGCTGACCTGCGGGTGGAAGTCCTGCAGAAGAAGAGGCACAGAGGCAAGTTTCTGAAACACTGAAAATCCAAGAATATTGCCAAGACCCAAATATAGTGTCACTCTGGAGGATGTTTGGAGGGACTATCTTGCTGTCCTTTTCCAGTGACAGTGACCTCTTCTAGTGGTAGCTGTGCTTCTGCCCTCTCTCAAGGTGTCAGTGAACTAGAGAGTGACTGAGCATCAGTTGTGGAAAACATCTGGTACAACTCCCTCCCTTGGATGTGTGCAGTAGTGGCTGAAATTAATACATCAGTCCATAAGCTACTGCTTTATTTCATGGTATGGGAGCAAAGGAGCAAATCACTACCTATTCTGTCATATCTGTGTAGCAGAAGGCATTGCAGACAGTGAGGAGATAATCTTTTAATTACCACAGACAAACTGAGAAGGACTGGAGTATCAGAACCCTTGGACATACAAGGCAATGAGTGAGGGTCTCTTTGATCAGCTCACTGTCCGATTTCATGCTATCTCCTTGCACATCTTTATGTACATTCCAATCAGGAAGTGACTTAGCTGAGACCTACAAAATTTTGTGCCACACATAGGTAAAATATTCTCAATTTTAGTGTGATAACTAGAAGTTGGAAGCCTCAGGGAAAAACCAACATTGCTTTGCAGGGAGAAAAGATTGCACCTGACCTCTTTCTTTGCATAGAAACTGCCCCTAGAGCCAGTTGGCCGTAGTATCCAATATTCCATCTTCATCTAAGCAACCTCCACGGAGTTTTGAACTGCCACCTGCACTTAGAAAAACTAAGTCAGAATTCAGGTGCTGTGGATTGTTGTCACCCTGGAGATCAGAAGCCTACAAGAGAGCCTATAGTACTAGGATCTATAGTAAGGATCCTTTAAATCTGTATGCATACATCACGTGCAAGGTTATCTTTGTTACATCTTGGCAATAGACTGGGCACTATACTTTAAGCATTAGCTGATGTGAACTTAACTTGTCCCAAGACAGTTCTCAAATCAAGCTCTATAGACATAGGTATATAACTCACTTGTTACCTTTAGCACAGGGGAGCTGATGATACTGATGAACACATTCAGATTCCAAGACTTGGGTTTTACCTTTTAAAGCTGCTGATTATTGTTCTGGCTTATCTTCATGTCATTAAGAGTACTGTTCCTCATCCTTGTTAAAAAAAAAGATGTTACAGGAAGTATAGCGGGGAACAAAGAAGGGAAAAATAAATGCATGCATGAATATTCCTGTTATAATTCCTATATAATTTCCATCATAACAATAGATAAGCAAATGGATAATACTGATTGACCTAACAAGCCAACAACTCTAACGGATTCTTGTTAGAGTGGCAATAGCCTCATCTGCTGTCTCAGAGCAACCATAGAGCTGAGTGGCTGTTGCTGCCTTTGCCACCCCTGCTCTCTGGACAGAGAGAGAGAGACACATCTGGCTCTTTCTTAGTTAGGCCAGTGTAATGATTCCTGGTAAGCCAGACATCAGGGCTAAAGAAAACCGTTAAAAGATTTGGATGAGAACATGGTGTGAGGGCTGTTTCTTAGTCTCTCCCCTTTCATGCAGACACCAGTTTTACCTTGTAAATCAACAACTTTTATATAGGATGGTTATCACACACTTAAGTGATTAATTCAGTATCAGAAACTGGTTTTACTTTTAGAAAGTCTCATTACATTGTGGCTTCCCCATGTTTTCTTAAAGGCTGAAAACCTCCTCTCAAACACAGTCAAGGCTGTACTGAACCAGACTTCAAGTCAAACCAGTCAGCACCCTCCACTGATAATGGCCAGTAGCATACGAGTAAGGAGAAATTGCCAGAACAGAACAAATACATCATCAAACGTTCCTGAGAATACTCTCAAAGCCTTCTGCAGTCAACAGCCTGTTTCCTGAGACAACCATAGAGCTTACATTCTCCACATTTTATTTTATCACACACCATTGGAATCATGTTCACAACATGATCTGATACAATCTCACGTAGCTGGCAGTGTGATCTTCTCTGTGCAGCATACACTCCCCAGACCACAAGGAGTTTGTGTTTTTGTTGTTTAATTCTCCTTACCAGCAAGCTTTTGTGAAATGGCTTTTTTCTTATGGGTATAGCTATGGGTAGAAGAGCAGTGCTTAGCACTGTGGGTACCCACAGTTTGCACATAATCATTCAGCCCCTTGCATAACCAGAGTTTACATTTCAAAGACTTCTCTTCGTAATGCTTATTTTTGCCCAGATATCGCATGTTTCTATAGGTCTAAGACTGTCTAATGCCATCGTCTACTGTGACAGTCAATTTCTTTTCCAAACGTGCAGTTGGTATGATGACAGGCTCTGCTAGCTTTTTCAAAAGACTATTTCCATGGTTTGGCTCTCTGATGGGATGGAAGTAAAGGCCTTGGAAGCAAATTTGCAAGGTGTGCTCCCATGCCAAGTTCTGCCTCATTGTCTTATAGACACAGCTAAAGACACATATACAGTAACTCTGGATTTTATTACTTCAGGAAGTTGCAACACTCGGAATCACATCTCTTGAAGGGCAAGGCATCCTCTCATTCATTGTTTTCTACCTGTTCTGCATCTACTCCTACTCCCACCTGTAACATCTTATACAAATAAAGAACAGAAAAATAAAATACAGGAAGATATATTACACTTCAAAACACTTTATTTTTTAAAAAAAGCTCTGTAATATGCCATCTCCAGACATCTTCAATGCTGATCCTTATCAGCAACATTAACCATAGGTAAAACATTGCTATACCTACACAAAAAAAAAAAACAACAACCAACCAAACAAAACCACTAGAAAAAGCAGCTCAGTATTGTGGTGTAGAAATCAGCAGCTTATTTTTTTTTTAGCTCAGAGTAGATTAGGAAGAAAAGTCACATAACCAAGGTATGCCTCAGTTTTCCATTCTGCAAAATGTGACTTGCAGAACTGAGCTCTACTTGAAAAGTAAATTATAAGTTTGAGTAACCCATGCAGAGTAATTTATGGATATTAATATGCAAAAGGAAAACTGGGTGCCAGCACTACATAATCTACATTGTTATTAACATTATGTTTCTATTTAGTAGAAGAACACCTCTGTCACACCCAGCAGTATATAAATGTGTAATTAAAAGACAGTCCAAGCCTTTCCAGAGCTGTTGCTCACAGTTAGTCAGAGCAAGGAGTAAAGAATGGTGTTCCTTGGTCCTCTCTGCCACCAGCTTCTATTGGACTGGATGACAGGCTTTTCCATGAAAGCTGTTCCCTGTTCCTACTACAGTTCTGGATATATTTTGCTGCTACTACAGTTATTCAACAGACCATTTCTTAAGGTTCCTGTGACCCAGCTATAATGGAAAAATGTTCACTGCTCTAATTACCAAGGGAATACGCCGAGAAGTCAATCTGCAGGATGCAAAGGTTTGTTTTGAATAAGAGCCTGGATGGGTGCAGTTAGAGGCAGCTAAGGCAAAAGTAAACTACCTCTACTCTGTATTCTGATATGGAAAAGTTTAGGAAAAGAGAGTGATACACAGGAGAGAGCTATGATAAATTATCTTTAAGTTCGTACTCTCACTCTACATTCTGCACAGCCCTCAGGAGCATAAGTTAATGTTCCACTAAGATGAAAAAGAGAGAGAGTTTTGGGAGCTGGTGCCACCTATATACACACTGAATATCAATGTCATTTATTTCACCTGACATGCTTACACAAATATGTTAAACGTCAAGAAAATTAGCTTTTCATCTTACTCTAGAAAGTCGAATTTAAGCTTTAGAAAGAAACCACAGAGCAATTCTTCATTTGTTAGAAAGCTAGCTGCTTTCTAAAATAAGGTGCTTCTGAGAATAGATACATTGATCAAAGCAGTTTGATCAGGGGACAAAAGGCTTTGGTTTTGGCATGGGTTTTCTGTTTATGTTTGTTCTTTTGGGTTTTTTCTTAGCTTGTTTTTTTTCTTCTTTTCCATCCTCACCCTCTCACCCTCCCACATAGTTTTTTGGTTTTGGTTTTGAGTTGATTTTTTTTTTGGTACTGCAGATAGCGGATGCTCCCCACCTTTTCCTTTTGAACCTGAGCATCAGGACGAGCCCAATGCTACTGTGACAGTGCTGCTCAGCCTGGTTCCACAGGCAACACCAGACGCTGGCTCTCCAGGTCCCACTTGCCTTGTCTTCTTGCTTCCAGGACAGTTGCTAAAAGTAGCACTGAGGATTTGCAACATGGGGCTTAAGTCTCATACTTGGACTACTGTTTTAACTGGAAGTAGGATCAGGTCCTTAATTCTTCTGGAACTGATCTCTGGTTTCCAGTCCACAAAAACCAACAAAGGGTCGGTGCCTTGCATGCCTCACTAGCCTTGGTTGTGTGATTTACAAATGAAGAAGCCCCGGCAGCCTTAGTTCCTGTGCCATCCCATCCCCATCTAGCTGACACGTTTAAATTTGAGCACTTTTGTTCTCAGAAGCAGGTGAGATCCAAGAAATAGTCATATTACAACCACCTTTCACATAACTGGAGAAATCTGTGTCAGTTAAGTTAATCTGCCTCTCTCTCCCTCTCACACAAACATGTTCTATGAAAGTAAATTCTGCAATAATTTGCCTAAATCCTGTAATCCCACCTGTCGTGCTTTGAATCCCAGCACATGGTTTGGTCCCTGTGGTCTGTGCCTGCACCTCCACTCCACCATACTGGTGGCTCTCCCTGGCAGTGGTGTGAGGGCAGCCGAAGGCACAAGGATGAATCCCACTCCTTGGGCTGCCAGGGCTGCCAAGCACCACGTGGGGATTTCTGTACAGGTACAGCCTGTAAAGATCCCAGAGAGCTGTTGCCTGGCTAGGCCGTGGTAAGGGAGCAGTTCTGCTTTTGAGAAACATGCAGTTTGGTCCTCAAATGGAAATTTCGTCCCAAGCTCCCATTGTTCAGGAACAGAAATAGGATCAAAACCCTCTGGTAGGGACAGCTGTTAGTTTGATGTTGTTTGGCACAGCTGGCATCATGGCATTGGGATGCGTAACCATCCGCAAAATCAAAGCAGACCTTCCCTGGACATGATGGAGGGCAGTTGATCTGCCCTCTGCCTTCAGACACGAAGCAGTTAATACAAAGTGTTCATAATGAGACTTCATATTAGCTCTCAATTTAGGTGAACCAGGAGCATTCACACCTCTCTCAGTGCTATTATTTCAGCCTTGCTGGCTGGCAGACTCCACAAGACAGCAATGTATCCTTGTCAGAGGGACCAGCTGTCCCTGCTTAGGTGAAACAGTCCCTTTTTTGTCATTCTGTCCCATTAAAATAATTCATCAACTCTGATGCATTTTAGTAGGGGCTAATGGTGCGACCCTGTTTTCCCTTCAAATGTCCCTATTAATTACCTCTACACAATTTCGTCTGTGTTATATGGTAAAATATTTTGCAACTTTTATTTTTCTTAATTCTTGAAAATTGAGAGTAAAACAGCTGAAAAAAAAATCCACAATAAATAATGCTGTTTCTAACACAAACCCTTTCTGGAGGTGGTAAATCACTGTTGAATTATTTTGTCTCTCTAAATACATTGCAGTTAATTGCTTTTTGGGCAGATGTCTGTCACCACCCTCTTCTGAATGGAGTCCAAACAATCCACTCATATATAACAGACCCCTTGTTGGGAGTACCCCATCTCCAGTTTTTTGGACAGCAGGTAAAGAGACAAAAAAGGAAGATTAGGAACCAGTAACTTTTAAAATAATCCTGTTGAGTTGAATACTGCATGTTAAAAATATTGTAAGGTATAGAATAAAGCTCTGTAGGTAATATGTGGAAGGGAACACAATCATATCAGAACAGATAAAATGGAAGATTAGATAAAATTTTCAGATCACTGAAATAGTTTTTTGTAGAAGTTAGTGAGCTAAATTTGAAGGGACAAATTCTTTTCTGTGTTCATCTGGGAGAGATCTACAACAAAGAAATCTCCACTTGTTGCTTTGAACACCACACAAGCTACTTCCAAGGTTTGTGGTTACCTCATGCAAAGTGACTATCACAAAGCAAAGGCTGGATCTAGCCCCTTAGATTAGAGTAGCATCTTTAATTATTGTCATGAAAGAAAAGGCATGGCTTAAAAATCCATTTGATATTTAAATATATCTCCACGTAGACAAGTAACATGGATAGCACACACTGTATTTGTTGCTAGAAAGATCTGGAACAATTTTTTTTAACCTTTTCAGGATTTCATATGATGGGGTGAAATGGAATCATGCAATGGTTGTTAGGGGCAGGGTCAGCCACACAGCTTTGTGGCTGTTCCTTCTGCCATGACCCAGTTACGTGTGTCCCATCAGGCTAAACTGTCATAGGATACACGTATCCTCTACACGTCAGACGAGTCAGAAAAGGCAGCGGGTATTTTCAGTCCTCATTACTAGACTTCCTATCACTAATATGAGGATGAATGAAATGAAATTCAAGGAAATCAATATGAAGAAGTGTCATGGTTAGATATTTATATCGCTCTCCTCTTCCCACTCTCTTCTCTTGGAAAATGCCTTTTTTAAATATAAGGCCCTGAAAGGTATGACCTGTGGGACATTTCCATTGTGTCAGGAGTTTCAAGTAGATACACATCAATAGAAGGAAGCACAACGGATTCCTTAATCCAGCCAGCATTAATCTCTGTTCGGCAAGTACTGCAGGTCTCTGTGGCATTCCTGTGGATAAAACAGGGGCTTCAAGCCACATAAGACTCACAAAGACTGAGCTTGCTTTAACTGAATACCAAGGTTTCCCTCAAACCATCTTTCCTCATAAGGCACCACTTCCCTACCTCCAGCAGAGAGGATGCCGAATGGGACAGACGTGGCTGGGTTTGTAGCTATTTCTCACATCCCATATGTTTCTCAGCAAGACAGAAGAACTGGCTCATCATTCAGAACATTGAAAGATGCTCAGATTCATCAGTCAGTTCTTCATGCTAAGGGGGTTCAGCTCTAGGTCTGATTCTCCCACTTCTTTCAAGACAGTTATTCTCTCTTTAATTCCTTTAAATTCAAATGAGTAAGTCCAGTCAGCTTGATAACAATAAGATAATACACACCTATGAGACGAGTCTGAAATTTACTTTTTGTGTGACCCCTTGTGCCTCTTACTTATGAGTGTCTAATGCCAAGAAACTCTGGTATGAAAATATGCAAATAAGATGCAGACTCAGGGAACAAGAGCCTGGTTTTCACTCAGTAGATAAATAGTCACTGAGGCTCAGTCAAACTAAAGGCATAGCTAAAGCACCTCAAGTGATAAAAAAATCATTGGGATTATACAAAAGAAGCTGAAAAGTGAGACGGACTTTCTGAAGTGAATCACACATATACAGGCTAAGTGAAGTAAGGAATTTTTCCTGGCATATTTTCTGTTTGTCTCCAAGTTGCTTCTTCTTGGAAATTATACACGTAAATGTACATGTCTAGTTATGTAAGCATAGACATATGCAAATATATTATATATGACTTGGATTTATTTTCCTTTACTGCAGTTTTTGTTATTGATGAGTACGAAGCATAGGAAAACTGGCATTTTGCTTGGTGATATTTAACTCATACACAGCCTTGGCTATTCTAATTTTTAAATTTAATTTATTTCCTTACAGGGAAAGTAATAATACCACTGGGGGCCAGAGATTTTCTACGGTTTTAGTGAAATGCCATAGAGTCTTTAACTTCCACCTGAAGAGCCACCAGAGACAAACAGAAAGGACCTTGGGTTTAATGTCTCATCTAAAGGATATTCTAATATGTTGGCCTCATTATTCACAGCAGAAAAGGCCGTTGTCATGGTCAGATGGCTTTAATGTGTTTCGTATGCTACATAAATTCAAACTTGATGGCTCATTTATTTGTTGGATTGCAGCGTTATTCAACTAAATGAAGCCTTGGTATTTACTAATAATTTGGGCTCTGGCTGTTGTTTACTTAAGCAAGCAGTGTCCACTCTCTCCTTTGTTGTCTGTATTAAGTTTGGACTCTACTAATTCAAAGAATATTACAGAGAGGGCCAAAAAGTTGCTAAGAAAATAGCTTTTCATTTGTGGACAATTATTTTCCTAAGCCTTGAAAGATTGGTATTCCAATATTGCAATTTCTGACATCAATTTTGTCAGGGTCAGAAACAACTTCTCAGACTTCATTTAAGCTTCAAAGTACCCCCATGAGGAAGTGAGTCATCATTATCCACATTTTGAAGAAGGGCAAATTGGAGGTAAGAGGAGGGTAGATGGCTTATTCCGTGTCAAGAGAAAGAGATTGACTAAAATACTTCCAGAATCCAAATCTGTCTTTTAATCTTAGGACCACATTTCTTGTTGTGATGCAACAATGTTCTTTGATGAAGCTAAATACAGCAATTATCAAACTATGTGGTCACACCACGCCAGAAATGTTCAGAACATCGAGATTCTCTCCTATTATCTAAAAAATGAGACTACAGGGTTATAATGAGGAACTATGTAACTATGTGATTACATATAGCGTGCATCCTCTATTCTACCTTATAGAGAGATTTACCTTTTGATGTGATGTTTTTTTTCATAGTGGAATTCTAGTTGACCTCTCCCAAAGCTACTTTAAAATCCTTACCCAGTTGGATATTGTGAGAGCAATCTTGAAATTAAAAATTATCCATTAAATCAAAAGAAAAACTAAGAATCCTACTGGGCCATCTTAGATCTAGTAAAAAACATGAGTAAATATCCATAACCAAGACAAAAGATACTCATCCTTCCCGCAGAAACAGACAACTGGATTATAGAGAACTGAATAGCCTTACTGAGTGGAGACCTCATAGCTGTCTACAACCTCCTCACAAGAGGTTTAACTTGGATATTAGGAAAAGGTTCTTCACCCAGAGGATGGGTGGGCACTGGAACAGGCTCTTCAGGGAAGTGGTCACAGCACCAAGCCTGACAGAGTTCAAGAAGTGTTTGGACAATACCCTCAAGCACAGGATGTGACTCTTGGGGATGGTCCTGTGCAGGGCCAGGTGTTGAACTTTGATGATCCTAGTGGATCCCTTCCAGCTCAGGATATTCTATAATTCTATGAAAAACTCAAACTGATGATTAGTTTCACAGTGGAACATCCACAGCTAGGAAATACATAAATATAGTATAAATACCAAATGTTCATTTATGTCACTAATTACACTTTAAAATTATATACATGGACCTGGATTTTTCCTTTCCTTGTGGATCCAAATGGGGAATAACTTTAAACTTTAGGAAAAATAATTTTCTGGCATTGAATGTGGGCATTCTTGGGCCAGTTCTCCCAGTCAAATTTCTACTACAAAACAGCTGCTGCTTGTTGGATCTCCAGCCAGTTAATAATTTGCCACTCTACCAAAAAAAATTTTTGAGTGATTTATTAAGTGATTAGGAGTCTACTCAGACAAGTCAAGTGGACTTTATTATCCCAGCAGCAGTAATTCAGCTCTGTAGCAGAAGGAAAGGTGTACCTGAAAGTACAAAACACATTCCTTACTCGATACCCTTCACTTTCCTCTTGGAATTGCAAACCACGTTAGCTGTGACTCAAAAACCTGTTTTCTTTTTTTCCCTTTCAGTGCAGGGCTATGCCAGCATCCAGCCTTGTGGGCATATTGGGCCCGGCTGGGATGGAGCTAATTTTCCTCAAAGTAGCTTTTTTGGTCCTTTGGTTTGGATTTGTGACTGAAACACTCTTGGTAACACAGGGGTGGTTTAGCTGTTGCTGAGAAGTGTTGACACAAAGTTAAGACCTCTTCTGCCTCACTCCACTCCTCCAGTGAGGAGGCTGGGAGTGCACAAGGAGTCGGAGGGGACACAGCCAGGACAGCTGATGCCAACTGACCCAAGAGATATTCCATACCATATGGCATCATGTTCAGCAATAAACTGAGAGAGAGAAGATTTTCCAAAGATGCTGTTACAGGCAGTGCTGGGCAATGGTCAGCTAGTGAGCAGTGACTGCTTTTTCATCACAGGTTGTCTTTGTTCCCACTCCCCACCTCCCATTAACTGTCTTTATGTCAACCCATGGATTTTCTTGCTTTTGCCCTTCCAGCCATCTCTGCCATCCTGTTAGAGGTGTAGTGATGGCTGGGTGGGTCTGAGCTGCCCACTGGTGTAAACCCATCACAGTAGAGTACAACCTTTTATGCAAAATGTTCAAAGCTTATGAAAATTTCCTGACTCACCTTCCTCTTAAAAGAAGAACCTGTAGAAATTACCTGCTTAGCAGCTCTTGGGTGGCCTTAGTTAGACAAGTTCATCACTGTGAGAAAAGGGTGACTCTAGGGTCAGATTATTTAATTTTCTTTGGTGTCAAGGTTCTCCTCTGATTCCTTGCTTTAAGCTCACTAGCTTGAGTTAGTCCCTCACTCACAAGCACACTAAGGTATTGACATTTAGAGAGTTAGTTACATGCCATCATAATCTCATGTCTTAGGAGCAACAAATCTGCTTAAGATTCTGGTGTCATGTAGTAGGGATAGGCAACTTACAGAAAGCTACAAAAAGCATCAGATATTTTCCCTGTATTTGAAACTAACATTGAAGTACACACCTTATATGATGATTTTATTTTGTTTCCTATAAGGTGTACCAGCAGTGGAAAAGGATTCTGAAGGAAATAAGGCATTGGGATATTTGGGATTTTATGGTGAGATACTTCTGCCACAACCACTACACTTTTCCCAGTGAAAGCTTTATACATCACTTGCAAGGATCCAGCTTTACATATCATGAACATGAACTGTCCTTGGCATGGTTACAGACTTGGACCTTGCTAAGGTGCAACTCTGCATCTGCTTCAGGACCAAATGTTTCATAACAAGCACAGCAGAGCTTCCACTGGAGTTACTCAGGCGCACTCCTGTTAACAAAATTTGATAATCCTCTAATAAAAACATCCAATCTGTATCTGGCTTCTACCACATACTACATAACCTTATAATCCTCAAATTTAATAACATCTACAGGTTTTGGGAATAAAGTCTTGCAAGTGACAACACAGATGACAACTCATAGGAGGGAAACTTGGAGGCTGAAGATGGAAGAAAGGTTTGTAACAAAATTAAAGGACAAACAGATGGATTTTTCTCTTTCCCCCCCCTGCATGTATTAGTGCAGTTTCTCATGCATTCAAAGGATTGTCTTCCCTTCAAGAAGACCACAGTAAAATATTTCTGGTTTTATTCCTTTTTTTGCAGGCATGCTAACACTGAGAGTAGGAACAACAACAAATCCAAGGATTTCTCCACGTGCCCTGGAAAACAGCTGGTTATCCTATTTAACCGGAACTGAAAGACTCCGCATTCATAAAACACCCCAGCAGGAGCCTTATTTTGTACAAATGTGTACAAACTTCATGGGGGAAATCTGCACCAGCACACCTCATTATATCTAATGGAATACTATTAAGAACTCCATGCCCTATGAGTTGAAAGTCTTCCTGTAAGCAGGTGGCATTCTCAGTCTTGCTTGTTAATGCATACATTGGAGCTGGTAAAAACATAGTACCTTCATGTGTTTTGCCTCTTATCTATCTTCTTTCTTTCTAGAGCCAAACATCCGGCTTTGGAGATGCTCAAATCCTTTGTGCTGCTGGGCTGGAATTAATGAGATTCACCTGATCAGAAATCAGAACCCAGAGATCCATGCTGCACCTTGGTGCAGATCCTCAAACCTAGCACCATGTGGGGAGAGTTTTCTTCCACTACACAGTTAAAAGAAAGAAAAAATTAAAGCAAATGTAAATATAAACAATACTAAGACCATCTTCAGTGAAGTGCTCTAGAGGAGTGACTATCCTCACTTGTTTTCCCTCAGGATGGCCCCTGAGTTTATTTATTTATTTATTTATTTATTTATTTATTTATTTAGGAGCTAATCTTCTCAGGGGAGAAATTCAGGTGAAAAAATTTACCTCAGATAGAAACTTTAGAGTGTGCAAAATATTTATGTTAACATTCTCAAAGGTAATTTAGCAATTAAAATGTTTTTATTTAATTTTCCCAACAAATGGTGTACCCATACTGTGGCCCATTTGAGAGTTCAAGAAAACAATCTTAATGACTTCCACCAGAATGTCAAAATGATTTTAAACAAGGTAAAAAATGCTTGTGTTCCTAATCCCTGAACATCTGATATCTGAACCCAATCTCCACAGGAGAACTTAAACATGTGCACAGGCTTACAAAAGCTACACAAAACTAAAAGGTGTTAAGGTCAGATGGGGCTGGAACCTATGAAATTTCAGAGTGCAAATAGGATTTAGGAGTCTGTGTTTTCACTGAGACAACAAAATTGGATATAATTAACACACATTGTTAAAATTTATCTGTCTCCCAGTGTTTCAGTTATGTTACAAAAATCAACCCTGAAGGATAAATATGGCTAAAAAGGTGGGGAGCCACTTTACCACTAAGACTATTTTTACTCTGTAAAAAGTTGCATTTTTGAAATTTTACTGTTTCTCCTGTTCTGAAAGATACAAATGCAACAGTTTTACCACAAACTGTTTTGATAAGTAGTCAGATGCTCAGGTCCTGAATTGCTCCCCATAATTTTCAAAGAAGATAGATATCAAACTGTAAGCCATATATTTTTTTATTATTTCATTTTATTGCAGCATACCACATCATCTGTGGTGAAATACCCACTCTAAGAAAGCCTCCAGGAAATCAAGCACTCTCCTGCACTGTTCAAGGATGAGGAGCCTCCCAGATGTTGCTGAGTGTCAACTGCATCAAAAGCCCAGGGCTGTCACCACTCAAAAATGCCAGTCAACAGCATCTGCCGCCACACACAGCACCCACGTCTGGGCTCTCATCAGATCAGGAGCTGCTCTCTGCTGTTAAAGCCAGGTGGGCTTTTGTCCTCGTGCAACACGACTGCCCTTGGCTTCTGCTGAGCTCTACCTCACTCTAGTCCAGAGCAGAGCCTTCAGTGACTGCAGGTGTCAGCAAGGATTTAAGTGCTAATGGGGCTTCTGGTCTGTGGCATGGGAGTACCAAGATCCTCCTGCAATGTGTAAATAAAATGTCAACATTTTTCACTTTATTAACTTTGCATGCACCTATGATTCTACATTAAAATGCAAACTTAGGAATGGGTATAACTTCCCTGTTTTTGGTGAGGTGTGCCTTCGGTATTGGCAATTGAAATGAAGTGGTGGGGAATGTGGACAAACCGGGAGACTTTCACAAACAGGTGTTGCTTGCAAGAAGTAAGAGGGTCAGAAATGGGAACCTGTGGAAATTTATTTAGTCTAGTTAGTATGAACTAACCTAATCTTTGCTTCCATAGCTGGTGTAACATTAAAATCCAAGGGATCCCATCCACTCTTTTGGCAGAAGGGAGAAAGCAATGTGGGGAAGTGCAGTTATAAGGTGGCTTTTCATTAGTTTTTGTATGCATAAGGTTTCAGACACCACTTAATGCCAGGCAGCTCTTCAAAGACACTTTGCTTCTCCCAGGGGAATAATGGTAATGCAGATACTTTGAGATAGAGCCAGTAAATGATTTTGGTTCCTATGAGGCCTGAAAATTCTGGGAGGACAGGTGAGGCTTAATCCAGGAGTCACAGCTGCAGAAAAACCACTAAAAGAGGCAAACTTCTTGCATTTACCTTAAAGCCAGAAAGGGAAATGAATAAAAGACATCAGGAAGTTTTTATTTTCTTTCTACAGAAGAATAATCACTCTTGTATATAGAGAAGACAAGAAATAGGTGATTATCTGAACTTCACTTACTTTGCTAAGTATCTTAACTATCTCACGTGATATTCTTACACACAAGCTGGGATAAAAAACCTACATCACACTTGTATAAAGCAGGTACAGAGATGGTGGGAAATCTGCACCCAGTCTGCAAACTAGTCAGTTCCCAATGGGAAGAGCAGCCTGCCTTGAGTGCAGAAGTTTGTCTTTATTCAGCTTTATTCAGCCCTTCCGTTAATGACTCAAATGATAGAACAAAAAATAAACTGATTAAATTCACAGCTGACACTAATCTGGAAGTGCTGTAAATACACTGTGGGGGAGGATTAGAATTCAAAATGTTTGTGACAAGCTGGAGAAACAATAAGGGGTGGGGGAAATTAAAAAAAAAAGGGAGGTAACTCCATTAAGACAATGGTAAAATTCCATACACGGCAGTAATAGTAACTAATGAAATATAAAATGGAAACAATTGCATAGACAGCAGAAAGGCTCAGGCACAGATCACATTATGATATAGAGAATAATACAGTCTGCATGACAAGCATGATGGTAGTCCTTGCTGGTTGGCTGGTGCACTGAGATGTTCGTGCACTTCTCATCCAGAAAGAGGTGCACGGTCCATAGGAAAAGGTGATCTACTCAACAGGGGAGCCTACAAATTTTAGGAGGAAAGCTTAAAAGAATTGGAAATGTTTAGCTGAAATATGGAAAAGCCACTTCAGAGTTAAACTCTGAAGTCTGAATGAGGCTGATGCAAAGAAGAGAATAATCTGTCCCCCATGTCTGTAGTGGGTACAACCAAATCAGTGGGTCTAATCTGCAGTGAGAACTAGGCTAGAGAGCTGGAAAACCTGCAAGAGAAAGGATAGTCAAGCCATGGGTGATGGCAGATTCTTCAGCAATGACATGTTTGTGGCTGTTTACTTTGGCTGAATGCCAGGTATCCACCGAGCCTTCGCAGATTCCCCTCCACCCCGCCCTCCCCAAAGAGGAGATGAAAGAAAACCCACTAGAGTGCTTTAAAGGATAGACAAGCTTAACCATGATTCACATTGGTGTGGTTTGATACAGTGTCTCTAAATCCCTTTCAGACTGTAGCACAGATACAAAACAAAGGGTGATGAAGGGTGGACACAGCACGGCTTTCCTAGCATTCTTTAAAACAACTTGTATTTCTTCGCACAGTTTGTTTTCCTCCTACTCTTCCACAGCACTGGGTATCCCTGATAGTGGATGGGCTATTGTTGAAATAAAGCAAAGTGCATCTGTATTGCAATATGTAAATCAAAAGAGTTTAAACTCTCTTATTCTGGAATACTGTCTGCTCTTTAAGTGAAATTGGACTAATCCTTTACATATAATCCTAATAGAAATTGAACTGAAATGGGTGAAAAAGGACTAGGCCACTTTGTGACTCTTAAACTTTTTGCCTGTAGAAGTATCTGTAATTCCTCCTTTCCGGCCTGTGTCCATCCCTGCTTCTTGCAGCGGCACTTACCTACCCTCTCTCACCTTGCTGACATGCTCCTGAGGACAGGGATGAGCCTGGGTCAGGACTGGGCTTGTTTCTGTAGGAAGGGGCCAAGCTTCCCCTTTATGGTCCTGGAAAGTCCTGCTGCCTCCTCCTTGAGTAGGAGGTTTTGAGTCCAGTGCTCCCAAGAAGACCTGGCAGCTGTCAGACCCACAAAGCCATCTCCTGCCCCAGCAGGGACAACAGAAACATGGAAGCACACACAAGCAAAAGGCAGGAATTGGCCTGTTATCAATGGTTTAGTCTTTTTAGTACACTAAGGATAGAAATATCTGAAAATCATACTTGGTTCATCTGTGATGATCATTAGACTTCTGAGACAGTTGCTATGAAGTGTCATAAAAAGAGAAATCGATTTGTATTTAGTTATTTGTAGGTAACCACTGCTCATATCCCTATCTACTGGTGCAGCCTTCCTGCAACTCCTGAGCTGCAACTTGAAGCTATGCACAGAGCTGAAGCTGTGCAAATATACACAATTTGTGGAATGTGCACTTCGAAGTTACAAAAGAATCAAGGTATTTCCATTTATGGCCATTGGGCACTGAACTTGAGGAAAGTCTTGTGTTTATTTATTGTCTCCTCTCAAACAGCAAACCCCTCATCAAATTAATGCTATGCGCTAGAAAGGATAAACATTTTGAAAAGGATCAGGGAATAAATGCAAACACAAATAATAACCTAAATTATCTAATAGCTGGCTTCCATCCCTACCTTTTACATTACATATTTATATTTTGTATTCACATGTGAAGATTAAATTCTGTTAAATTAGGTTGACAGACTTAGAACGAGCTTCTGAATGCAGCTTTTTCTAAAAGCTTACTTACAGATCATCTTTCCCTCGCTCTCATAAACTAACTTCTTTGCAAGCTATTAAAGAGGAAGAATTTCAAGAATTTTTCAAATTGGCTGATGCAAAGTACTTTGACAGTTGCATAGCTACTATTTTCAAGAGAAATTATTCCCCAGAGAGAACAGTGTTGTTTCCCTTTGGTATATTAATTTAACTTAATTTTTTTTTTTAATGGGTAATGCCCTGAAAAGTTGGAAATGCTTACAGCTCTTTTGCAAGAATGTTATAAATGGATGCTTATCTCAGGCACTAGATATCTTTATTTCTTTAAATAGAAATACCAAGTCAAGGAATGGGAATAAACAAGAAGAGTAAGCTACAACAGCAACAGATTTTCCATTTGCTACAGCAAAATCTTTTCTCTTTTCTTTTCTTTTTCTTTTCTTTTTTTTTCTCTTTCTTTTCTTTTCTTTTTTTTTTTTTTTTTTTT
>NW_020884886.1:9514500-9669531 GCF_003945725.1 Corapipo altera
TTTTTTTTTCTCCATATAGCAATGGCAAATAAGTTCCTCCACCATGATTTTTGCAGGATGTGGTGCTGCTCATGGTCCAGTGCCAGCCCTGTGTTCACCATGCAGGCTAAACTTCTAAAACTGCTCAGTCCAGGATGGAGCCCTTTGTAAGCACTGGAGATCCACAACATTAACAGGCTGTGTTGGACAACACAATGGGCAGTAAATATCCAAAGCCACTGCACCTTCATGGCCACCCTGACAGCACTGCTGCTCCCTAAATCCTGCCCAGCTTGGCAGCACTGCTCATAGCACTACAGACAAACCCCACCCCTGCAGGCTTTGCCTGCAGACCCTCAGGCAGGTACCAGGACATGCCAGCCATCACACAGGGCTGGTGCACAGAGCACATATGATACCACGCCAAACTCAGTGCATGGAAGTTTTGGTGCCCTGCAGTCTCTAACTCACACACCAACAAATGCTGGATGCTCCTGCTGCTGCCTGAGGACCCACCAGCATAACTGGCTCCCAGAAATGACCTGAAGAAGCAGATCAAGTGCCCAAAGGTCTTGATTCTGTTTCCCTCAGGCAACAAATGTCCCCTTTCTTTCAGCTGCTCCAGCCTCAGCCATATGTGGAGAAAAGCAGTCACCTCCATCACCCACTCCTGAAGACATAAAAGCTTCCTTCTCTGGGTGTTGTTTTTATGGAAACTCATTCTATCAAAAATCCCCTGGGAGCAGATCCAAGTTCAGGAGACATGAAAAAGGCTACAGCTTGCTATAAAAGGATGCTTTCCTACACAGTGTTTTCTTCATCATGTTTAACTCTGTGCTGGACAAATCAGATGATGTGAAGTCAAACAGCAGCATAATGCAGTAGGATGATGTCACTGCAAAACAAACCAACCAACCAACCCTGAAGGTCATAGCATGGATGGAGAGCTTGTGAGCAGTCTGGTATAAAGTCCACTGTAAAGCCCATGAGTAAAGCCAATTTTTTCCTAAGTGGTCTAGAGAGCCTTGCAGAAGTTGTTTTGATGACTCTGTCTTGTATAGCCCAGGAAACTTTGTTTATAGCCCAGGACATTGTTTGAAACTCAGGATACAAAAGATCCTGTAGAACTGGAACAAAAGCAGAGGTCTATTTTTTAAGCAGTGATTGTAACACAAGTGCATGGTCAGGTTACTGTGGCCTTTCTTCCCAGTAACTGCTGTCTGCTTTAAAGGCTGCTAAGCCCATTATTTGCTCCTCTTTGTAACAAGAAAATTAAAACATGGGGAGTAGGTAACAACAGACTTTATTGATGCATCTGGTTAGTACTTAGCCACCATCTTTCAGACCCAGACTGAATGCCAAATCACTCTGGCAATTGCATTTTTTGTAGTTATCAGTCCTTCTCCCTTTTAAAATACATCTTTCTGACAGCACCTCACAGATACTATTTCCTTTTCTTTCTCTGAAGTGCAGAGCACTACAAATGCATCATTTAGCTTTGCTGCAGTCCTTTCTGTCCCTTTGATCATCTCCTTTACACCTTCTGCATTTCTGTTTCAGTCGGTGTGTGCAGTACATCAAAAAAGAGCTTTGCAGCAAGTGGGTTTTTCCTGGGACAGAATCCCAGCTGATGTAAAACAGCACAAATGCCACTGAAGTCAGCAACATTACTGTATTTTAGCCAGCTAAAATTTTGACCCTAATTCTTACTTCAAAATGCATTATATTTCAACTAAAGCTTTACAATTCTCTTGGATTGCTGACTGCTGGCTTGGAAATTTCCTTGTAGAAGTGTTAAACTCAATTGCAGTTCACTACTTTGTGACTCAAAGAGTAAACAATGAACAATGCTCCTTTCTTCCTTCCATGTGTTGTGTCCCCTTAAAAATTGGTTTATGATGCTAAGAGATGCCTTTTCTAATAGTACTTTGACTGGATGCTTGCTTCCTGCACTTTACAGACTTAAACCATCCCCCTTTGCATGTGGCTGAACATTTTTGAATCTGTTTATAAAATCTGATTACAAAACTTTCAAATTCTTTAAAACGAAGTAATTTCACAATATTACCATGCTGCAAGTATGGATTTCCCCAGCTCAGATACTGCCAGAGTTTGAACTTGGGAAAAGCTGCAAAGGAGGCAGCATTAGGCTTGGGGTAATGGGCAATCCTGGTGCTCGGCCTGAGAGTTCCACTTCCAGTGACCCCTGCATGGTGCCCAGGAGCACAGTAATCTGAACAGCCCATAAATACTTTGAAGAAAAGAAATACCAGTTGTCCTATTTCACAGACTAGGAACTGATGCCCAGAGATGAAGTAACACATCAAATATCCCAATATTCCAAGACAAAGTTAACTCTGTATTTCTAGTCCCTGGCTAATGATCCAGGTAGTTGACATTGCTTTAGCTCTACTCTATCAGACAGAAAGAAAAAAAATTGGCTCTCAGACAACTGAGTATCTTGGATCTGATGTAGTATATGATACCAGTAAGATTATCACATACAATTTTACCAATCCAGAAGCTGACAGCCCCATTCCTTACCCAGCTGGCAGGAGATGTGAACTGGGAAAAAGGATTTTCTTTGCAAATTTCTTGCATTGAGAATTGTTCCAGAGTAATAAGAACTACTCTTTTCTCTCTACAGAAACCTCACCTTGTTAAATCGCTCTTGTGACAGCAGAATCCACATTTCAGCTACAACAGTGGGAAGTGCTGTAGGTAGGGCGATGTCCTCGAGAGGAGAGCATTTCTCAGTTCATGTGATGATGAAACACCCATGAACTCTCCGCGCTCCAGACAGTTTCTGAGCAATTCCTCTGCACCTCAGTCTGATGTTGCACTGCCTCAGTACTGCTCACCTCTCTCTGAGGAAAGAAATCACTGCCGTTTCCAAAAGAAAAGAAGAAAAAAGGCCTCAGGGAAGAAGCTAACTTGGCAAGTAAAGCAGCAGACACTAACTAGCCCTAAAACTTCACAGAGAGGCATCACTGGCATGTACCTCAACATCTACAGTTTAAACTCGGGTTTTAAAAACACGGAAATTTTTTTGATCATCCATGTAGAACAGTCTATTGTTGTTCAAGCACCACTTTCAACTAACGAAGAACTAAAAATGTAAACCAGCTCCACGACAACCAGCACACAAGTGAGGAAACTGCCCAACTGTGCCTTAATAAAGCTCCTTCCTCTCCCCTCCCTGCCTGCCAAAGTTCACTTGTTTTAGATAAGTGCATGAAATCACCAAAAGGCAGATTAATTTCAAAACTTCATGGCCTTCCTTTTTCCTTCTGTTTTTTTGAAATGTCGGTGAGGACTGAGAGCCAGACTAACAAACTCACCAAGAAAGGATAAACTGTTCACTCTGCCCAAAACAAAAATGCCTACAACTTTTCCCCCTCCCTTCCTCCCTCCTTTCCCGCCTCCATCCCCTCCCACGGTTCTCCCGGTGACGCCTCCCCTGAGCCAGCGTTACCTAATTTCTACACAAACACGCAGTTCCTATAAGCATCACCTTCAAGCAGCTCTGGCTGTCTGATCACACCTCGGTTTAGGGGAGCAGAGGCGAAGAGCTACTACAGAGGGGTTCTGCAAGGTAATCAACTCATTGGATTTTTACTTTTTGTTTATAATGCCTAACTAGTGGTTAAGTAGATGGACCAAGAAAAAACTCCTGGCAAGCTGTCTTGCTGGAATTTGTCAGAGGAGAAAAGTCTCAGTACAAACTCAGAGACAGATTTAAGAACATTTTGGCTTGCTTGCTTCCTGCAGGGAAACAGAGGCAGTTTTTAAGATCAAGATCTAACGTAAACTAAAAAATCACTACTATTTGTTTTAGTCATTGGTGTAAGTTATATGTGTTTAAACACACATGCATTCTGATTTAGTTTCAGTTCATCACATTAGACAGATCTGGCGAGCAGCGGTCCCCCGGGACCATGTTCCAGCTGTTTCACTCAGCTCCCCACTGGCTGCATGTCTTTCTCTCCAGCCATACTGCTGCAAAACATCCTGAATTCTTTGTACTTTCCTGTACCTTTTGCAGGCTCTAAATTGCCAAGATGCTTCTGATTCTTTCTCTGGTCACTGGGCTCGCCCTGTCTGCTTCTGGTGTCCTGACAGACAAGGAAACTGATCCACGCCAAGAGTCATTGCATGAGATACAGAAACAAGTGAATGACCTCTGGCAGAGTTTGCTCTATCCGGTAACACGTGGTAACGAGACTGATGGGATGGTTTACGCCACTTGTGAAATGAAGCCCAGCTCCAAAATAGATGCCGACAAGCCACAGGTGACTGGACAAGTCTTATTCAGGCAGTATTACTCATATGGAAGATTGGAAGCTATTTTTTACTTGGATGGGTTTCCACTGGATAACAATCAATCTAGCAGAGCTATACACATCCACGAGCTTGGAGACCTCAGCAATGGCTGTGATTCTACAGGAGGACACTATAACCCTTTCAGAGTGAATCACCCCCGTCACCCAGGGGATTTTGGCAACTTTCTTCCTAAGGAAGGCAAAATCAGAAAATACAAAACAAATCTCTTTGCCACGATCTTTGGCCCATATTCCATCATGGGCAGATCTGTTGTGATCCACGAGCAGGAAGACGACATGGGCAAGGGCAATAATAAGGCCAGTTTGGAAAATGGAAATGCTGGGAAACGTCTGGCTTGCTGTGTGATTGGGATATGCAACAAGAACTTGTGGGAAGAGAAACTGCCTGAGGTTACAGACAAGAAGAAGAGAGGGCTCGCCAAACGTACACAGAACCTGGCTTAAGCGAAGACCAAAAGTCTGCTACAGCCTGGGCAGCACAAGGTAACTCAGGCTGCACTGCTGATCACTAAGATATATGGCTAAAGGATTCCTGTTTCCATCTACTTGCTCCTCTATGAAATGCATATCACTTTGTAGAGCGTCCTTTTTGTAAGCCTATCAATAAAAACAGCATCAACTCAACATTGTGATGTGTTTTCTTGAAGACAAAAGATTCTATTTTATGCAGTTTGGGAGTTGAATGCATGTAAGTAAGAGTGCTGATGGACATGGTCACTAAAGAGTCTGTGCTGTAAGGGGCTCTTAAGGGATTCTAAAGGAAAAAAAGTAACTAAGTATTTGCCTCCTGCAAACCTGAAAAGAAAAAAGGTCTTTATGCTTTTAACAGTGTTGGGTGTTGTGTTGCAAGACCTTGGTAATGGACTTCCCCTAGAAATGAGGGAAAGTACAGACACTTCTGTGTTGAACTTTAGATCTATTTTGTTTTTCCAGTTGTATAAGCCTCTAGTTTGTGCCTGTTTGTAACCAAGTTGTATACAAAAGTTTTAATGCTGCTTAGACAAGGACAAAGTTAGCAGATCAGAGAGAAATATTATTTTCAAAGCCAAAAAATACCAAGTGTTTTACTTCATACAAAAACATAGGAAGTAAATCAGTCAGTTTAGGTTGGGAGAAGTGACAGTGAAAAGATTTGTTGCATAATTTTCAGACTTAAAACTCTCACTCAATAAGGCTTTATTTTTTTAATGTAACACAACTCAGTAAGAATATTAAAACACCATCCCATGGCTATGAATCATCTGATACTGAGAAAAGAAAAGGAACCAAGCAGGTAGAACAAGCATATCGGGAAATGTTTTTATTAAAGATGACAAAATGTATTAATACAGTTTAACCACATTGTGCTGTTAATCCAGGCAGCAACAAAAAAGAGGTTTGCAAATAAATTAAATTGCATAATTTAGAAAGCAAACTGCAAAACAGAAGCTGGTAAACAAAATGCTATCTTTTAGAAATGTAGCAGACTTTCAGCTTAATCGCAGTTAAGATTTTGAAATACATTCCTGAGCTCATAGGGATTAAAGAAATTCCAGTCTTTATTATACAAATTCCCATATGCTTAAAAATAGTCTCATTTACAAAAGAAGCAGCATTCTAAAAGAATGCTTCTTAATCTGTCATTTTCACACACTTATTTTACAAATTCAGTGAACATTGTTTTTCCAATACCACAACATGATACTTTCAAATGAAATCCTTCCCACAGATAATGCATGAATTCACTTTTAGGTGAGACAATCTCCTTAAAATCAGTTTGTGAAATGTACCTTCCCCATATCCCTGCCACAACAGTCCCTTCCCACTTTGCTTCCCAAAGCCCAACACCAAAAAGGCTTATATATGTGGTTGTGATTTCTTCATTTTTAAAGAACTAGAAGAAGGGAACACAGGTCTAAAAAAAACCCCGAAGCAAAACAAACAAAACCACTCCCCCCAAACCTAAGGTATGTTCATTCCACAACAAAACACTAATTAAATTTACTGGGGAAAAAACCCCATTATTCTAATAGCACAACGATATCAATTAAAGCAATATCCGAGGAAGTTACTGACAAGAATATTTAATTACCTAGAGCAGCAACAACATCGCACTTTTACAAGTGTCCTGGCTTTGAAGTCTTGTGTTCCTGGGAGGAGGCTAAAACCATAGCTAAGATACACACTTGCTAGGGCAGGAAGGAGAGGGGCAGTATTGCAGCAGTGACATCGCGCTGAAAATGAGGTTTTCAGAGATCTAGGTATCTTACTGGAATTCAGTGATTGCAAAGATAAAAATGGCATCTGAGAGAGAGAATGGTATGAGGACAATTACCAGGATGTCCTAATTGTTGGGATGGTACATGACCATGCTCTCACAGAAAAGACATAGTGAAAAGAGTCAACAAATGAGGCATTAAAAAGCTGTTGGTCTAGCACTGCTTCTACCTGCTCAAATTTTTACACCAAATTCTTCACTAACTAATAGCATTAACTGGTCGTTAAGGGACCAGGACCAAAATGCTCATTCACAATCTCTGGGTCAGGAAAGACACAGGACAGGGAATGAGTAAAAGACTTCTGAGCTCAATTACGTGAAATCTTGGCCTTATTTGCTTGCCTCAGTTCTGACTGATTGATACTTAGCATTGATATTGAGTATTGATATTTAGCTCTGTGAAAGATGGAAAAGAACACATCTTGAATAAAATGCTACGTAACATGACATTCAGGCACTAAAGGAAAAAATCCTGCCACATTGTCTTGGAGATTTCAGTTTCTTCAGCTATTTCTCTTCTGACTGTCACACAAATGAGTCAATAATGCAGTCAGTTATAATTACTGGGAACAGCCCAACAGTCTTTCAAATACTTAACTCCTCTTGGTTTTTTTCAGGTAATAAGGAACTTAAATGGTGATGAGGATAATGAAATAAAAACTTTTTACTGCTTCATGTCCTTAATACACCTAAATATACAGGAAGCTTTTGTTCCTAAGTGGTGCTGCTTAACATCAGTGGAATTCTGCAATGTCCCATAACTTTTAAGGAGAATGTAAATATATTTGAGGAGCACTGGGAGTATGGCTTTATAACTTGCAGACAGACACTGAAAGCGTTACACAAATGCACCTGCTAGGGAAAACACATGAGAACAGAGACAAGCCACATTTTTCACCTTCCCACTATCACCCCTTATATTTATATGTAATAATTTACATACAGCCTTTCTTCTGCTGAATACAAACTGTTCATGGACTCTGACACCTTGATTATGGCAACACCTGCTAGCTCATCTTCCACATACAGAAGAGTTTGTCAGTACTGCTAATATAAACTCTCCTTATTCAGTAGCTGGCAAGTGGGCTGTAAAAATTTGCAGCTGGCAGTTATTTGTCAAAGAAGTACTCAATCTGGGAGGGATTTTCCTTTTTATTAGTAGTATTTTATTAAATTTGGTTTAATTCTCTCTGATTGGTTTCAAGTTCTAGGAATGAGAAATGAACATTTACAGACAATTAGGTCCCAAGCCAGCAGAAAAATTGCCTTGACGGCTGCTGGCCCGTAGAAGCTCCACAGCTGCTGAGAGTATTCTTTGTGCTACAAACAGGAGAGGAAGGACCTACCTCCCCTTCTCCAACAGCTGCTAACTTCAACGTTAAGTATTCCCTCATTGCTGCCTTCCTAGGAGCACAGTGGCACAGCTCCAGCATCAGGACTGAGCTAGAGAATGACACAGCAGCCTCCCTTTTCCCCAGTTATTATAGGAATGTTTTCCTATGACTAAACATCTTCAAAAGAAGAAGTTTAAGAAAGTGGCAACAATGCAAATAATCCTTCTACCATACCATAGACTTGTGAAATGAGGAGGAAAGGAAGAGTTATCCTTAATTCCAAATCATAGGAAAATAAAAAAAAGACACAGATTCCTTTAGAAAGGAGAACACAGATGGAGTTGGCTGAAATCTACCACCTGTTAACTCAGCTTGAGGGCTGTTCCAGCTCCTGTAAGTTGAGGAATGCAATTCCAGTAACTGAGAGAGCCAAGTAGGTGGACAGGGCATCACTGGTTCTCCTCTTGCTGTTTTCCTTGCTTTGGAACAGCAATGCTGTTTCACTCAGTAAGACTTCTGGCTTCTCTGATGATATTTCCTTCAGAGCTTCATTAAATTGGGTTCTCAGTATCTGGTGAAATAACTCCCTTCATTTTCATGAGATGAGCTGGGAGAGGGAAGGAAAAATTTTGTACAGTTGACAAAACATAAAGGTATAAAGGTTTGTAATTAGAGAACTATATACATGCAGGGATAGCTTTCAGAAACTTCCTGCAGAGGAACAGTGATCTTATTTCAAGGATGTACTTTTACAGTCACTATACGTAAAGAGAACTCAATTTATCACCCTTGAGAGACACTTCTAACCATAAAACACAGTCCAGCACTAGGACCATACATGTTACAGGAGCCTAGTGATAACATGATAAATCACTATCATTGGCCTCTTTGCTACACTAATGTAAATTACATCAATCCATGTAGAAACTTCAAATCATTACAAAAATCCAACATGACTAAACCTCATCACTAATTCTCTCCCTTAGGTAATTTACAGTTTTGGTACACTACAACCAAAACTAACAGAAAGAGATCTTTTAAAAAAAATATTAACAGTTCAGTGTAAAATAACCAACCCTAGGGCACACTGTTTCACTGATCATATTTGCAACAGCACAGACATTGCAAAAGGATTACAGTGAGATGCTCAAGGGCCTGGATTTCGTACCTCAAGCAAAACTGTTATCCAAATATTCACATTTTTCAGCAGCATCAGATGGTTTCTTGTTTTCAGATTCAGAGAGCTCCTCAAAGCTTTTATTTGTGTCTGCAGTTGTAACACTGAGCACTCCATGCCTTCCAGGGTCTTCAGCATGCACCACATCCACAGAGCTGCTATTTTGATCCCCTCTTTCATTTGGAATTTCACAGTTGCTCTCTGAGGTTTCATCACTGTCTTTCAGGGCCTCGGTTTCACCTGTTTGTTCATTCTCAGAGTTTGAGGGATCTGTGGGGTCGGATGGGTCAGGGCTGGAAAGTGGGAACTCTCCCTCTGATGAACCATTAAGCTCTGCTCCAACTACCACATTCTGCTCCCCTGCAGAAGTGCCTGCTCTTTTCCCTTCCAGTTCTGCAACTGTCAGTTTAATTATCTGACTTCCAAGCTTGTTTATTTCTTCTTCTTCAGAAGGTAGCTGGGGCAATGAAGGATAAAAATGTTTATTTTTGTTTCTGTTATTTAAATTTGTTCCCTCTGGAGCCAGAGAATCACTTGCAACAGCACAAGTTTCATCACATTCTCCCTTCTGTTCTGCTGAAAGAGAAATGGAACAGTGAAATGCTTGAGACAGTTACAGGTATTTTTTATATATATGATCTGAAGAGTGTCACCACCAATGCCAGACCACAGAGATGTTTACTTCAGTAAGGAATTTTTAAGAGTTCTTCCCTATCCCCTCCCAGGCCCATTTCTTAGATGATAAGCAATCAGCACTGTTTCTTGCTGGATATGGCCCTGTTTTGGAGCCTGTCTTTCCCCAACACCAACAATTCTAAGAGTCAGTCAATACCATAATGTAGAACATCAGGGTCAGGTAAATTTTTTCAAAGGAATATCAACTCCAAGGAAGGCACTTAGCTATGGAAATTTTTGGCACAGCTTTCAATTAATCCCTACATCACTACCACTTTCAGGGGTTAACACAAGCTTCATTTATTTGAAACTTTTCACAGGCTTTCATCCAATAATGAAGTTTTGTTATTGGTCCTGCAATGTTTCTCCTAACATAAAAGATTATTTTTATTAGCGTAACAGCATAAAACAAAGCAGCAGTGGAAGAATTTTAAATATATCGTTATATCAAAAGGCAAACACTGAACAAAATGTCAGAATAGAGAAAACAGCAATGTGTAAACAAACAGCTTTGTGAAAGAGGGAGAATTTGTCCTCATACCATTAGAAAACAAAAGGCCTCATTGAAAATAAGCTTGCAAAGTGAAGTAAGAAAAATTAGGAAAGGCCAGAAGTATGCCTTCATTGACAGCTTAAAATGACTCTTGTCATGCAGATGCATTACATTTTAGTATGTAAGCAATTACTCTGTTTTTCTCACAGGGATCCTGCCTCACACAGGGCACAGGACAGCCCAGCTGCAGGGAGGACCAGCCTACTGTCTCTATCAGACCTGTCTCATTTATAATTTGGGAGCTACTGAGTGAGTGAGACAAGGGTTGGCATGAAGGGAACAGACACTCTTACAACCATTAAGGAAGCTAGGGATGCAGTGCTGAAGACCTGGAACTAAGTCTGTGGGAAAGGCAGGGATAAATTAACTTTCAAAAGGTGATCACCCACTGGATCTAATCCTCATTATCTGAGCAGTCAGCTGGAAACCTAGGAGCTTGATGTGCAGGACTGCTCTGCTCATGTTGTATATCAAACTGCTCAAATAAGAGCCAAAATGTATGTACCTTAAACTGGCACTTGAAATTAGCAGGGACTCCACCTTATTCTTTGCATGCCTCAGTTTCCTCCCTCTTACAGTAGGATAACACCAACCTATCACCTTGCTGCAATTTGCTGATGATAAATTATTTCTAAGCACTAAATCACCAAAGAAAAGTTCATAGAAAAATAGTACTGTTTTCTTCAGGAATGCTTGAAATAGCTCCCAGGGACAATGCATTCAACAATGGAGCAGAAAAAAAACCCTGAATAGCTGTTCATTAGCAGCTATGATACTCAAGTACAATCTACCCCACAACACTGGGCATCAGAAAAAGTGAGATTTGGTGAAAAATATAGTGTTTAATTTATATGACTGTACTATGTCATTATGGAATTTCACACAGGAAATACACAGTATATCCTACAGACATCCACCATCTAGATTAACTGAAACAATGATAACAAGTACAGACTAAAGGAGGCTTTGATGAGACCAGGGTAAGCGGATAGATTGGATAAAAAAAGCCTGCAAAAGCCCTCTTGATTATCTGCAGATCTAGCTAGGGCAACACTTAATGCATTATAAGAAGTTCTGATAAAGATAGTATGTTTGTTCAAAAGCTAAAAACATTCCTTGGATCAAAGAGGCACAAAATATCAGTGGTACTGTTTAAAAGATTGCATCTGACCAATGTGACTTCAGGTCTAACACTTACAGATACATAAGAATTTCATTGCTATTCTGATTATCAACTGTTTTCACTTAACTGATCATTCAATAATAGGAAAATAAAAGTAGTTTTGTTTTTATTTCAGTAATACTTTAAACCAAGAGCATACTTGCTTGGTAAATGAAGGCAGATAAACACATTCCTATGTTCTTCACAGCTGCCAAGCTGCCCCAGATTTTGAAGGTACACGGTATAGATGAAAAATTGCAATATGCCCCAAGCTCTTAAAACCCAACAGCAGTCATTCTCTATGCAGAGTGGTACAAAAGGCACCAGTGCATCACTCCATATAGATGCTGAATGCAGAAGAGCTGTGTGACTCCAAGCACAGGGACATGCCCTACAGCTGAAAACACACTGCTTCCTTTCCAGGCTTTGAAGGCCCCAAATATCCTTCAGAAAAAGCATCTGGAGTAGCAGAACAGGTTACTGTTGCTCCACGTACTGCTTGAAACTATGGCTTTCCCTGCGTGGCTGGTAGTATATATGTGCTCATCTATGTCACAGAAACGTTGGCCCAGTTTAATTATCACAGAAGCAAGTTTTGTCTGAGTTCTCACTGCAGGTTCTTAGTTACACTGGGACACAGGCAAGGAAAAAACCAAGCTGTTTGGGCAGGCAGAACAGTAAGTTACTAACCTACTCCAGTTTTATGACAGAATTTCTGTGATCGGCCTTGGTTCTTGTTACACTCAAGAGACGGAGAGGAGGAAAGAAGGTGACGACCTACTGGGAGCTGATTCTTCCTGTGACTGCCACAGGTTTAATCCTTACCTGCCTTTTCCTCTCTAAGGCTGCTTTCTTCTGCTCTTCTCTTCCCCTCCCTATCTCTCAGGTCCCGCTCTATATCCCTTTGTTTATCCAGTCCCTACACTCACTCTGCCCATTTCTCATCCACCTTTCTATCTTTTTATCACATCTTGCTTTCACTGCCTGTTCCTCACTCCTGTGCTCTGACCTCTGCTCAGAAAGATGCAGGTTCTCCCTCACTCAGACTTTCTGTCAATCCCCATGTACTCTAGTCCTTCAATCACTCGAGAGTCCTGATCTCAGTCCTTCCTCTCTTCCAGGTTTTGTTCCCTCTAAGTTTGTATTGTCTTGAAGGAACTCTGCATACAGAGTTTTACCAGCACTGGTGGCACAAAGAAACTCAACAAAAACATTGGTTTGTTTTTAGCAGATGAGATTTGAAAGTGAATCATTTAGAATGGGGTGAAAACTGCAGCCTTTTTTCTCAGGGTGGAAACCTTTTCCCCACATTTCAAATTCCTTTCAATTATAGATACACTAAATTCTTGCATGTTTAAAAAAAACCCCAAACCCCAAACAAATGGAAGACAAAAAAGCCCACCAAAACCATGTGGTCATTGGTATTTAATACCAAAAAAGTAATTTGGCTGTCATTAAAAAAAAAGTCAGCTGAAGTAGAAAACACAGCATGGAAAGCTTCAGCACAGAGCTAAGGTTTGATAGTGTTACAAAGCAATAGCAACAGGGTCTGATGAGATGTGACAGGCAGATCAGACTGCCTGTCTGATCAGCCTGTAATCACAACTGTAATACCAGCCTCACCTAGGACAAATACCTAAAGGAAAGAGCCTAATGCCACCAAGTAAATACTTTCAGTAACTGCAGATTTAATTAAAAATCAACAATTAAGTAGGCAAAAAATAAATATTTATGAGTTATTATTACTCACCAGAGAGCTATTCACTATAGTTTCAATTCTTATTTTTAGCAAAAATATCAGCTGATCAAGATCATAAAAAAAAAAATCAGTCTGGCTGTCAAGTTTTATCAGATGATGACATGGATTATAAAGTCAAAATTAAGCCACAATCTATTTAGTTTCAGGACTAACAAATAAATTGTTTATGATACTTCATGGTTAGTTGAGAAAGATCTGGGCATACCAAAATGTTATGCCCATTAAAGAGTTTATCCAAATGCCAATAAGCAAGCATAATAATCCATCTCCTATCCATAATGAAAAACTAAGGGGGAAAAAAAAAATCAAGGTTATCAGCAAAACACTATCTTCTGCTACTGTCAAGTAAGTTTAGCTTGATTTTGGAGCAATGTTAAAGCTTGCCATTGGAGAAGGATTTTTAACAAAACACATGCAAGACTATAAAAAAGCAGTCAGTTTCTCCAGGAAAATGAGTTGGGTATTTCAATGTACCGGGCACAATCAGGAACCCATTCATCTATATATCACCTATAATGCAGGAAAGTGCTAAGCCAGTTCCACAGGCTGCTTCCTACACTGCATTTCAACTGAAGGAAAAAGCGCAGGAATCAGTTAACTGTAACACAGATGGCATGAATAACTTCTCACAGTATCAGGTTACCTGGCTGGAAAATTCTTTGAGGTGTAGGGCCTGATCCCTAGTCCTGTGCAATCTATTCAACAGTAATTTTTCAATTGTGTCTTTGCTATTCGTACTGGGACCACCTGGCTGCTTTACTTGTGGATGATTTATTCAATCTCTGTGACCATCGAAAATTTGCCTTCTGCTATCCCAGCATGAAAATTTATTACGTTTTATTTGGAAAGAAATGAGTGCTCAGCTCTCATCATGTTCCTTACGTTCCAGGTGCTCACCTCGTACTTCAGCTTTCTGTGGCTTATCAGTAAAAGACAATGGTGACCTGGAGCGCTGCAGCACGGGCAAGGTTGGGTCACTGAATGTTATCGTATCCTTTCCACCTGGAACAATCTCGGTGTTAGAACCAATAATCCACCAATTACATCCATTGTGCACTAATGATAACCAAACATATCCTACAATTTTTTAGCAATGTTACAGAAAAGTACAGAACAGGAGAAGCATCTCAAATGATCCTTTTTAGAGCATGGAAAAAACCCTCTGTACTGGATCTGGAACATGCAAGTCAAATGCAGAAAAGGTGTATGGTTTTACCTGCAGTACTGAGTAAAGGCCAGATTTTGAAAGACCAGGTGCTGTATGCAGCAAATGCTATTAGCAATTAGCATTCCATTACAAATATTAATAATCAGATCATACCAAAAGTTTTATAAAGAATAATGGATCATTTGCATGCTATTACCAGCAGGTGTTCAGCACTGACTCTTTACTCTGTATTACTCTGCATCATGTGATACAAGAAGGTTCATAATTATGTCGTTTTACACTTCAGGCTTACATATTATTCTACAATACTCCCTTAATAAATACTAAAAGCTTAGCATAACTAAGAACTGAGGGAGCAAACAAGTACACGTTGCTGGGGAACAGGACAGATTTTAATCTGAAAATTACAAAAACATTTCTGAGCATTTTTGTTTTAAACCAAATGGAAAAGGGCAATTTTCCAGCTCTTTTGCAGACAAAATAATGCAAGAAACTCTTCATCTGAGGACGCTGCTGTAGATGCCTAGTCTTTACATATTCTAGCAATACAAACAGCAACACCTGCAGATCCTTTAGGAAGTCCTACACTATTTAGGATGGTCATGTTTTTAGCAACTGACACTACCTTAAACCTAGAGAGGAAACAGTAGGAACTGTGCAAGATCAGCTAAGTGTGGTGGTGTGGCCTCCAGAACAACTGCCAACCCATAAGTAAAGGCTGGGGAGGCAGCAAGCTACTGCCCTATTTATCTCCATGAGAATGGACATTTATGTAACAATCACTTCTCACCTCTAAATCTGTTTGCACCTTTCACCTTAATGCAACATCCTAAATCTAATCACCCATCCAAGACAAAGACTTTCAAAAGAGCACCAGGTCAGGAGATACTTGGAATAAATCCAGCTCTGAGAAAGTTCTGGTACCTACTGTGGAATAATAAAAATGAAGCTGTTCCCATGGAGTCTAACGGGAGGACCCCAATCCCTAACTACTTTTGAACGCACTGGCTGCAAATACCTTGATCCTGAAGGTATTAATGATGTTTTTATACCGTTATCCCTATGTTGGGCAATACACTGCAGCAATATGAATGCAATTAATGCTTTTGAAACAGGGATCTTGCCAAGCTTTGATCCCCGAAGTATGCACCAGAATTCTGCCTTTGCCACAGTCAGTAACAAAAAACAACATTAACTAGCAGCAAAGAGGAGAACCCCCCCAGTGTAAGGCAAAATTATTTAAAAACAAAAAAAAGGCAAACCAAATCCGATGGCTATTTCAAAATGCAAAAGCCCCTAGATGAATGTACTTTCCTGTAACAGTGAAGGAATTTTGTACTGGAAGAAATAAATCATACAGGGAAGAACTAGTGAAAACACCCAACATATAGTCACACCAGTCAAAAGCAGACACATATCCAGAAAGATACAAAAGAATCCAACAGAGGAAGTAAAAAGATGATGAATAAAAATATTGAGGGGAGGTTTCAATAGGAAAGTAGAAAGCAGAGTATTTTTAAAAATTTAATAAAAAAAGTAAAGCCTGAGCTGAAGTTCCTGAAGATTGCAAGACAAGCTTCAAAAAAGATATTTCTTGACTTCCAGCCAGCATTTACACAGTAAACACATTTGCTTTCACATTTTTCTCTGAAAACCAATCTGGTTACAGAAAATAAAGCTAAGCTCAGTATCCACACATCTTAACAATAGATGTGGCTCAAAGAGTCTGATGCATATTTATTTATTAACAGTGACCCATAACCATTCATGAAGGAGGGACATAGAGGTACTGCTACACTACATTCTGAGAATCATGATCTGAAGTTGGATTACACACAAGGAATTTCAACTATCTGCTCTGTAAACTCAATTTCATAACCTTCATGTTCCTCTAATGAATTTTTCAAGAACTTTAGTGAAAAGTATACTGATTTCAAAACACACAGAAGTTTTCAGTAGTAGTAAATTTTTCATTTTCTTCTCCAGGGTTGGGTATCCTCTTATAGCCTCTGCCGCACCCCACACCACTGTAAGTGGCTGCAGCCACAGCAGCTGCTGAGCCCGTTAACTCTTTCTTGCCCCTGCTCTGCACCGATTACTGCAGAGCAAGAGGCAGCCCTGAAACTCTCTTATCATCCCACACAGAAAAAGGATGAGTCATGGATGGTTCTTTTCTAAGAATTTTTTCCAGTGGAAACCTGGAATTTTCTGGAAATGATAGATTTAAAAAAATTACAGTATAACTTATCTGAATGTCTAGTGACATCAAATTGTGAGAGGAATAAGGTGGTGTTTATATATACTATTACTGAATACATTTAACATATTATGTGTGCATATCTGAACCACAATGTACCCAAGACAAAGCAAAGAATTAAACGTTTCTGTGAACATCACATTCTCTGCTCCCTTCTCAAGGCAAGTAGGATCATAAAAAGATAATCAAAGCCAAATCTATGCCCAAGCTTGCTTTCTTTTCAGCAATGAAAACAAACCTCATAAGAGATTAATTTAATTAAAGCCCGTTTCCCAAGCAGGGGAATCTAAAGTCTGTGGTAGGCATAACTTCTACAGAAAATGAAATATGATACTGGTTTCACCTTTTCAAAAATTAAATATGCGCTTCCTCTTGATTTAGCTTCCCCATAGTTCATTCATACATTTCTCAAAAAGCAGATGACAAATATGTCACCTAACAAAAAATCAGAAGCGTTCAAAATCTTTCTTCAATAGGATCGAGTATATTAACACCATTTGGAAGATATTATTATCATGGTGATGGTGGATGTTATAAATGTTATATGAACAATGATGTCCAAGTAGGAACATTAACTTCAGATTAAAAACCTGAAATTTATGATGTGCATTTCATTCAGTGCTAGAATGGACATCAGCTTTTATCTGCATTTTTTTTCAACGATGAAAACTTCTAATCACAACCAAATAATATTTTTTCGCTCTGGATTTAAGACTAAGTAGAAGAGATACTCCCCATGTTCTGCTCCTCACCCTAACCAACATTCAGCTGCAAAATCCACTGTGGTATTCCCACACTATTTGTTATGCACTGTTGTTTTACAGAGCGGAAGCTTTACATGCTCTGAAAAGAAAACTGGTGACCCACCAGGTGTTGCAGTGCTCTTTCTGACCACCTCGGGATTAGAGTGCACTTGGAAACAAAAGTGCACTTCTGATTTAAAAGGCAAGCAACAAATCAACAAACCTTGGGCCTCAACAGAACTTGCAATCCAGTGTAAAATTCCTTTAGAACTTTTAAGATCATCCTCTCTTACTACTTTCCTTAACGTAAATGAATTGTCATGTGGAGGAGCCTCTATTTCTCCTGTGGTCATCTAACTCATTTGACTGAACATCTTAATCTGCTGGATAGAAAAATGTTCAGATAACATTTCCATTTCCATTTATTTACATGCAGCAACAATATTTAACGTACTGCTAAAATCAGTCACTAAAAATATATGTTAAGCAGAACCTACTCCCAAATCCCACTGAGACATTGTAGCTCAGGCCTTCAGGCAGCAAAAGAAAGGAAGGAAAAAGACAGTTGTTATTATATAGACATTAATTTCTTTTCTTACCTACACAGATCAACAGTGGTGCAAGAAGTTTCCACTTCCATTTTTTAAAATACATTTTGCAAAGATTAGAAATGCTGCATTTAATAGTGTAAAAATTTCATGGAACACTATTTTTGAAAAACAAAACAAAACAAACAAACCCCTACGGTACCTTGAACCAGTGAGTTTATAATACACATCTGTACTAATGTACAAAACTGCTTTAGCAGGGTCTTAGACAAATATTTCACTGGCATCTTTTGAAAAATATGGGAGGGACAAATGCACTAAAGCACACTATGCATGCTAGGTGCCTAACTGAGGAGTAATCCATGGAAACAAATTTGGGACCTGTAGTTCTGGAAAGAGTCAAGAAGAGAGCCAGTTCCAGAGAGGTGATTGAGAATGCCCACAATGGGCAAGCTGAAGTGGAAACACACCACATCAGCCCAAACAGATGAACAGCGTAGGTTTGTCCCAGGGGCTCTTCAGCTCTGTTAAATGTTTTCTTCTAGATGTAAAAGTGAGATAGAAAAAACACAGAGCCAAAAACCTAGCAGCCTAAACCACACTCCCTCCCACCCCCAGCAGCACTGATAGGAAGCTGTAAAAACAACAAAGCCTAATGATGCAAACACCAACAATGGAGTAGCATAATTTACAGTGGTTAAAGAAGACACAATTAGGTGTAATGGGAAGAAAAGAAGCAAAAAAGTAAATGTAAATTAAATATTGCACATTTTCCTAACAATGAGGTCTATTAGGAAGCAGATTAATCTCCCATTACTTGAGTAATTCAAAACCAAATAGAATACTTAAGACACTACTGGGAATAAACCTGTTCTGGAGAGATGGACTGGAAAATTTAGGACCATTTACATTTCCAGTTTCTAAGAGTTTATGATTCTACAGAAAAAAAAATTTAAAAACAGTGAAAAAATCCATGGAAGTTACAAGAAGTACAAAATTAATAAATCAAATTTGTTGAAAAACATAATGGTCAATAACCTGTGTAATATTTTATACAATGTTTAAATAAAATAGTTTCCTTTTGTTTTGTCTGTAGTCTATGGAAATAATTTGATGATTCCCAACATTTAAATCCTTTTTTTCAGTATTTTTCAGGTTTTTTCCAATGCATATTGGACTTAAGAGTTAAAAAGTTTAGTGATTTTTGGCTTCACCTCAGTAAATATTAGACATTTCTAATTTTGCAAATGTGTTGAAAAGAACATTTGCAAAATAACCATCATTACAAAAAATTATAGCCAAACTTTTCTTAAACATAAATATACCCTTGAAAACTAAATAATGCAAGCTATCGTCTTGAATTTTTACTAACCTGGAAGACTCCACAAGCCAGCAATTTCCAAAGTTCTTAATTTCTTTTCTAGTTCTGCCACTCGATTACCTAGAATTCTTTAGAAAAAGAATAGTTGTTATACTAAGGTAACCAAAGTGCAATTGCTTACACCTTACAGCTGAATTTTTAATTTGCTTCTTAACTAGTGCAGTAAATCTGTATACAGTCATCTCTTTTCACTAAAAGCAATGGACAACCTCCCCCAGAGTTAAAAATTAAATATATTTGTCTAATCTATCCCATGGTTTTTTAAAAAAAAAAAAAAAAGGCCTAGGATGTACTGGACTTTCAATCTTAGCATTCAGGAAAGACAAAGAATAGCAACTCACAGTATTTCTACCTCCTTGCCTGCAAATATCACTTTATTTTCTCTATAGCTAAACCCAGAAGGTAAAAGCTACACAGACAAAATATGGAAAATTCAAGACAACATCTAGATTGATTCTGAAGTTCCAAGACACAATTTTGGCCTAGTACTTTATTCAGAGAGGTTTCTCTATCACTAAGATTGCTTAAAATGGCAAGGAATACTTTTTCCACTATACCTTTTTTTTAGCGTTGAACTGTTTTCTCCTTTACTAAAAAGCTTCAAGCCCTTTGGTGCCTTTATCACCCTCTCTTAGTTTTCACTGCATTCCTTGGGTCATTTCTTTTGTATCTGATTTCATACACAAATACTATTTGCAGTTAGCTCTCCTGCAGGATTTAACTTTTAGTCTTAATTCTCTCCCCAGATCAAATGAGAGATTTCTATCTTGCAAAGAAAGCTCTTTTCTCCAATGAATTTTTGAAAGTGTTTCACAGGCACAGCAAGTCTCCTGGAGTCAGAAGTCTTTAAATAAATCCCAAACAATACTCAACAGACTGAGAAACCTAGATGAGGCAGCAATTCTAAACATGACAGCACGGATTATGGACAGCAGGTTTTACTCATCAAATTACAGCAACAGAATAAGTCAGTTAAATTTGAACTGAATGCTGAGAAGCAGCATATCACAACACAGCAAGGCAACAGTATCTTCCCATGCACATCAGAGCTGTGTAATACTGCACTGGAGCTCTCCAGCGAGGGCTTTATGTGCAGACATTTGAGCATACTGGGAATGGCATTACTGACAAGATGGCAGATTCTGGGAAGGACATGAAGAATAGCAAACCCAGCAAATATCAAAGGGGCTAGAAAAATTGATTAACAAGGACTAAATATTTTTGTGAGGGCTATGCAATGACACAACAAAAGCCTGTAAGTATTTTAAAGACTACAAAAATATCAAGATGAGAGGCGGAACATAAAATGGAAAGAGAAAGCTTATAATAAACATCAAAGAAAGCACTGAGAGGTACAGGGGTATGTCAGCTAAAAAGAAAACAGTTCATCACATTCAAAAGCAGAGAAGACATTTGGAAGCAGTTGTGTTTATTTCCCCACTGAAACTCAGTAATCCAGTATGTTACCAAGGTTATGATGGATCTATTACTGTCTTCTCCAATAAAAAGCAAAATTATTCAAGTCTAGATTTCACTTTCAGAATGCTTTCCATCTGGTATGAAAGATTCAGTCTTAATAACTCTATTTTCATATCCCAGAGTATGGCCTGACATCCAGCAACTGCGCTCTGCAGCACAGCGCAACAGCTGACAGGGAAAGGCACAGAGCAGCTTTCAGGGAGCTCCACCTTGCACACAGGGAGCCCATTCCCACCTTCCTGCCTAAGGCCTCACCAAGGGTCAGCTGAAGGACATGGAGTTCCCCAGGCTTAGAGGGGCAGGGAACAGAGAGATCATGCAAGACTTCTTTCACAGCATGTTGGCTCAGGCAGGGAGCTGATAAAACAACATTGATTTGGCTAATGATTGTCACCACAAATGAGTCAGAAGTTCAGCACTTCTGCCAGGAAAAGAAAAAAATCCTTATTATTTTAGTAAGTATTTCACCAGTAGTTCCAGGATAAAAAAAAGGGGAAGGATGCTACCCTCCCTGCCAGCTAGCCATACCACAGAAGGAAACTCAACCCTCTGTATCAAGTTATTACTACTGCTCCTGTTATTTAGGCAACAAGAGCAAAGTTACTTTTCTCTTGCTTCTCTTAAATTTTGTAATTAATTTATCAGCTGTACCACACTATTTCTAAAGGTTTTGGAGAAAATATATCCTGATAATACCTACTGAATTCTCAGAAGAGGTGCTGAGCTACTTTTTAACCTTTGTTGCAGGTTCTCACATAGAAGGATCATTCTGCGTCTCGGAACAACGGTTGGCAAAAGCAGAGGACAACACTTAACCCTGCTCCTTTCATTCAGAAAGAGAGCAAAGTACATTCAGTGATGAGTATGATTCTAGTTTGCCTCAAAAAAACATTATCTCAAGACAGGTATGAGAGAAATAAATCCTAAGTAAAGCTGTAAGTTCTTATAGAAACATATTTTGCAAGATAAATGTGTAAGCCATTCTGAACACAATGTGCTTTTTCGCATTTCTTTCTTTCTCCTCTGACCTCCAGATAATTTGCCATTTCCATATCTGCTGTGGGAAGACTGAGCTGGGTAGGCCTACCCAGGTAGGTATTTTTAAAGGGGCTGCATGGGCTGGTAGCATCAAATTCCCTAATCTGTTTTTTTGTCTCTAGAGCCAGTGGACCAGATCCTTCAACTAAAACAGAAGGATCATGTCGTGGACCCAGGTTCTCATAGCTATTTCCACTGTCCTCTGGTCATATGTTTAATACAACAAAGGAGTTAGTCTAAGCCTCCCTCCAGGATAAAGTTTTACAGAAATCTATTGCTCTTGAAAAAGCAGCAATGCTCCCACCTGACTTTCTGGCTCTCCCACAGTTTCCAACATACATGGCCATAATCTGAAGAGAGCTGTGGTGATTTACAGCACCTGAGCTCCATTCACCTCACTTTCAATTTACATCTTGCTACAAAAGACATACACCCTCATACAGATACAGTCATCTAAATGCCTGTAAATAGAGTCTGTCACAATCACATATCGAGCTCTACACATCACACGGAAACATACTCAAGTTACAGACTGACACAATCCTTTTTGTAATTTTGGTGATGTCTGAGCTTGCCCAAGTTAGAAACGTTAAAATTAGTGCAACATGTCTGACCAGCAGAGCAGCTTCTACACTGATCTGGCTTGCATAGGTGCTGAGAATTTCAGGAACAAATTGCACTAAAAAGAATATCTAATAAATGGTTTATTGCTGGCAGAACAAAAAGGATATTTATCCACCTGCTAGACAGGGTTAGGACTGTTTGGTTTTGCATTTATGTAACTACTTAATCTTGCAATGCACTACTGCATATAGAATTAATTTACAACTGCCTTTTCAAATTAAGCTAATAGACTTGTGAGGTAAAACACTGGACCTTCCTTAAACATAGCATTAGTAGCTACCAACCACCTAGGAAAAACAATCTGTTTTCTTCCCAAACAACTACTTTTTTTTTCTGAAAACTGAGGCTAAAAAGATAAAGGCTGGATTTAGTCTACTTGTTCCTCAGCACAAACTCCCACAGCTCCTTTTATCATGCCACATCTTTAGAAAAGCGGCAATAATACTAGTGTGTCTTTTCCAAGAACAATTGGCAATGGATGTTTTTAACAACAGTGTAACAGCAGAAAGTCAACTTCAACGGCGCACCCAAATTCTAATTTACATTAAAAAAATCCACAGCTTTGTTATTGCTTCAGCTAATCAGAAAACAAATCCACCATTCTGCTTGTGTAAACTCATATAGTCAACTCTCAATCTGCAAGCAACAAAAGAGGTTTAGACTTTAGAGGAGGTTGACTGTATGGAGGAAAGTAAGTTGGTATGGTCTGGAAAGTCTCATTTACTGATAATAAAATCATCACTAGGTCAAAAAACTCCCAAATATCAAAAGCAGAACTTCTTCCCTGAATGAAACATTTACCCCAAAATCTCACATTCTTTACGCAATAAATCTGACTTTCTTCAAACAACAATCTTTAAATCTATCTGTGTCCTCCAAACATGCTCTTTGTGAAGAGAAAGATTTCTACCTTGTGATTTATGCAAAACTTTTTGTTGTTACAATTCTCTCTAGCCCCACTTCCTTCTCAACTTCCTACTTTGAATGAAGAAATGTCTTTAACAAAAGCACCCATCCATACTAGTACCAGTTTATGAACCTGCATTTAACTTGTACACTGACCACACTCTCACCTCCAACCTTCTCCAACAGATGGACAGTTTCTTGCCCATTTTCAGAAGTCAGAAGTCTTTACTTTTAGCTCTTTACATGGAAAATAAGTGCCCCCAAAAACAGTTAATGCATCTCAAATAAAGGATGTCTTTCCTTGATGTCCTTTCTCCATTTCCCTTTTTCATCTTAGTTTTTGTATGTCTTAGGTGCTTCTACTTGTAGTGGTTCCCATTCCTCCTAGTCCTTAAAAGCTTCTTTAATCCAACTAAAGCCAAATATGACAAAAAGAAGGAGCATACCACATAGGAGTGTTTTTGAGGCTCTTCACTCAACTTGACCAGGATTTATCTTTCTTTTTTTTTTTCCTCTAAAGCATCTTGAACTATCTACGACACTACAGTTCTGAGTGCACTTGTGATCTCGTACAGATGTGGAGTGTCACTTCCCTCTGAGACCTGATCTTCTGTTGGGCAGAGAATACCAGTTTGTGCATACATCCAACCTCTACTCCTGGGGTTATATGTGACCCATTGGGCATGCAGACAAAAGAACTGTATCTCCTTGTGAAGGCTTATCTCAAGAAAGCTCATACTCAATAGCTGAAAGCAGAGACTAGCATCAGAAAGCAAAGCCATCATTGCAGTGATATTTGAGAGCTGCAACAGACTGCACATGATCAAAGAGAAATACAAAGTTATGAAAGAACTTTGCAAAAAAAGAAAGAGCACGCAAAATAGAACACCAGGAAGTGATAAAGTATCAGGACGTAAAAGGCAAAGATTGGTTATACCTGGAATTAACAAAAGTTTTCTCTGGATGTTTTTCTTCTGATGTTACATTAGCAGTAAGAAGTGAGTAAGCAGGGATTAGCCCTTCTTTAGCACTGCTCTGTGCAGGAACTTCTCTTGCATCACAGGACAGACAGACACAAATTGACTGAGCTACCATCAGATAGATCTGGGCTACATTTTCACCGCTTTAGAATCCCTTTAGCTGATAAGGCATTTGCTGTCTCAAGGCTATTACGAGTAGCTATAAACTGCTCCTCTACTTCTGTTGCCACATCACTAAGAATTATGCAATGGAGTCCGTCTAGTATCTAAGTTATCAATTTTCAAAATGAATCATCTATTCTAGTGCAATATAGTTTACTTCAGTACTACTACTCCTTCCCTTCATGAAAGATGTCTGTCTGTTGCTGACATCTGGTCCTGATGTGCTTTTGAGAAGCCTGAATAACCCCTGATTACCAGTAGTGACTCAGGGTTTAAAAAAAAAAACCACAGAAGAAAGGGGGGGAAACTGAGCACAAAATATCAGAATGTCAGAAAATGTGTCAAAAATTATTATATTCTGTCATGATAGGAATTGTACAAGCCACAAAGAATTCTGCTGATGAGCAGAAGAGCTAAGAGTAAACAAACTCTTCTTGAAAGTTCAGTTCAGATTTAAAAAAAAAAAATATATATATACAGTAGCAATCCAACTGTGTTTATCTCCTTCAACTTTTGGTTAAATAACTGTAGGAGCAACATCTACCACTTGTAGGACACATAGGCTGCTAGCTTGAGACAAATATAACATTAACCTTTTCAGACCCTTTTCTAGGTGCAACATTTATTATCCTCACCAGTGTTCATTAAAAAATTCCTACATTACGACCAATTATTACAAATCTCCTCCAATTCAAGGATGTTCTTCCTCCCTGCAGCTTTTCTTTAGCCATCCCGACAGTCTTCCTGCTAGAAGTCTCCCCTGTGATATTATGGTTCATCTTAAACCTGAGCAGCAAACCAATCCTTGCCTAGCAGAGGCAGACATGTCTCTGTCAACCTCAGACTTTAATTTGAAAATGTAATTTTTCTCTAATCACATATGTCTTAAAAACTGAAGAATCCGCCAATTAACCACGACAATGAATTTTCTGTGAAAATGTATCTTCTTTCCCTTTTCCCTGAAACTCCCCCCAACCTATGACTTTTCTGTAGCTTGTTAAGTTCTGCTTTACTTAGAAGTCATGCCACCTACTTGTTGGTTTGTCTTTGATGTTGTATGACCATGTTTTTTTCATGGATGGTTTCCAGCAATGCAGTGGCCAGTGATTTGAGATCTGAAATGGACTGTGGTGTGGCTGGTAGGCTACATCCATGATCCTCCGACAACAACTCTTGGACTATAATGTTAAAAACACAAATGAGTTTTGGCTTCTCTATGCACAGAGATGCAACACAAACATTGACTAGTATTAAAGAACTATTCTCATTATTTAAATGAATACATATATTTTTCTTTCAATTAACAAATAAAGTGAAAAAAGCCAGAAATATAATTTCTAGCTGGCATAAAGATGGTGGCTTTCCGAGCTGACTGTTATTTCACAGCAAAAGCCAGAACAAGTATAGGCAGACACATCTTACATTAACTCAATTCTACTTTTGGAAAATTATTTGTGTTCAGAAGGAAACAAAATCATTCTTTTACAGCCCTACAGATTGGTCCAAACTGGTCATTTCTTTCCCGCTTACATTACAGCTGAAGCCCACAAGGAAGCTTTTATATTATTTTTTAGAATTATTATATCCTTCAGGTTATTTAAGAGTGATGTGAAAATACAGTCACCCATGAACTCTTCCTCTGTAGCTTAGAGTCTGTACCTCTCAGCCGCATCAGGAAGTTCACAAGTATTGTTAAATTCTGTAACTAGAACCTGGCTCTGTCTCTCTCTCTCTCTCTATATATATATGTATGTATGCAAGTACATGGAGAAGAGCACAAAAAAGAAGTCAAAACCAGAAAAATGAGTTTAAACCTACCATGACACTTACCACTGACCTTGTGTGTGTGAATGAATAAACCTACACCTAAAAAGGAGGGCACAAGATATACAGTTTGGCTCAAAGAATTTTCTCTTCCCCATTTTTCCTAATCTTGGTATTTTCTTTTAAATGAGGAAAAGAGATTACACTATTTTGCTACCCATGAAGAAACATGGGACACAAAGATTTCTCATAAAACATACGAATGTAAAAGCTTCCAAAAAAAGTAGCAGAAAACCTGACTTTAGGCCCCTCAGCCAGTCTATTTTTATTTGGAATGTGAATTGTGACTGCCATTGTTATCAAAGCAAAGAGATGAATAAAGTGATTTGTCAGGGTCAAAGTTGCAGAGGGGGTTAGAGAGTAAAGAAAATATTTGGTAAAACTGATGGGGGAGAGAATGAAGGGCAAAAGAATTAACAAAAGAAGAAGCAGTAATCAAGAGGCAAATTTTATATTGTCAAGTCAATGAAGAGAAGGACAAGAATCAGCACATAATAATAAACAGGGAAAGAGAAGAGAGCTTTTGGTTTGATTGGTGAGGAAAGAGTTACTGAAATTAGGAGGTAAGATGAAAAGAATTCAATGAGATATGCAACACCATGCTGCATTTATGCAATACCTTGCTTTGCAGAAAGGACTCCAGTCAAAGCACTGCTACTGGATCTACTATGAGTCTTTGAATTTTTTCGTCTCTCTAGTGCATTCTAGGGAAACAATAAATATCTTATTTAGAAAAACAGTAGCCAACAAATCCTGTCATTAGGAGAAAAGAATCTGGAATTTTGGATTTTGGTCTCAGAACAATGCTGCAGGGCCTAGAGCTTACCCCCACAGAAGCTATAAGCATATGACTCTTCTAGAGTATTATTCTTTACCAAAACAGTCTCTGCAATGTTACAAAGACTCATTCTGTCTCCTGGCAATCACTTTACTGTAATCTCTCCCACCCGCTCCCCACAATGCATTTTTAAGACTCGCCTATTTTTTAATAATAGTGACAGTGACGATACTGCAGTATCCTGTAGAGAATATTGGTTGGAAACAAACTCAAACTTTCCCCTACCTTTCTTAGGGAAAGCTCAAACTCCTCTATCAGAGTTTCTAGAAGCCCTTTTAGCAGCAAATACCGACTGTCAGGAATTAGAAGCAGAATGATCCTGCTACAGAAGTCCAGCTCTTTCAAATACAGTTCAGTGAAACCCACCAGACCATGAAGGTGCTCAGTTCTCACCAATAAACCGACCCACACTCCAAGAGACCCAAGTTGTAAGCATGAACAGAGGCTGAAATGAAGTTGGTACTTCGAGGAGCTTTGCTCATGCACAAAAAGCAGTGAGTGCTGTGACTGCTTTACAGTGACCTAAATGAAGAAGTCCTATTGACAATCCTAAGGTTATCCTTCTCTGCTCAGACAAGCAGCCCTCCCCTCCCACTCCCCAAAATCAGAAGAAAATAAGAGGGCTTAGCTTCAGGGAAGAGCAAAACTCAGTCCTGAAGGCTTCATGTAAAACAGCATATACCTTAACCCGAACAATGAAGGCTTAGTGATTATTAAGATATATGAAGAAATAGCACAGCCATTAGGGGACAGGGAGACAAGATTTTTCTTGTGACAGCAGCACAGCTGCAGTCATTCACCACACACTGCATGATCTGCTACTTTTCACCTACCAGCTGGCTGGAAGGCTGATTACCTGCCCCTGGAAAGAGGAGGGTTCCCCCACAGAACTTAAAAAAAGGTATTTAATTAATTTTTAAAAATGCTGTTAAGAGGTATCCCTTTGTACTACCATCAGCTAAGAAGCCTATGAGGAAAACTGAGCACGTAATACATATACATAATAATATTGTCAGAATGTCAATGGTGGATTTTTCTTGCAAGACACAAATTTGCTCTTTAAATACATATAACATGAAAATGAACAATAAATTCCATGAACCATGAAGCACAGTTTAGATGATACACTGAGAGAATCTTACCTTATATTTAGTAATACTAGACTTAAGAAGGTTGACTTCTTCTTGAAGTTGTTTTAATCTCTCTTGAAGATACCTGAAAAAGAAGTAATCCTTTACTTCATGTTACCTTCAAGTACTGCCTCAAGCAGTCTTCTTTACTACTTGGCATGTCCTCTCTTTGAACTACGGAGAGTTCTTTTCCCTCTGCAGTTCTGTGAGGGATATAATAACAGAATCTTACTGCTCTTGACCCCATAAAACTTTAAGTACGGAAACAAATTGCATCAGAACAGGAGGCTGCCCTCCTGTTAGATTTGTCAAGCATGCTGCACAACTATTTTATATTGGTCCTCAGGTTTCTGGGGAGGAAAGTTAAAAGAATATATTTATGTCTAGAGGAAATAGCCAGGAAGCATTTATGTGTGTCCTCTGTACTTGAAGGCCTACGAGATGGACACATGAAGATTTGTATATATGTCAACAAAAGACTCAGCTATGCAGAACTTTTGCATTGCAATATCCATCACTTACTTGGCACTTCTCATTGGCAATCACAAAGTAGAAAATTTAACAATATAGTTGAAAAATGGTACACAGTTAAATGAAACAGTACAGTTCTTCCTAATACAGTTTATCCACTTGGATTAGACAGTTATTTCCACATAGGAAAATATATTTTTATGTATAAAGGATTTATAAAATATCCTCTTTCAACGTAGTGCAATTGCAGCTGTGTTAGGGTTAGTGACAATTTAATTATTTTAGAAAAAAAACATCATGCCACTTTCAGGGGAGCAGGGGGTTTAAATTCATACAGAATTCCGTAGGCCATACAAAACTGAAAAAAACCCTGAAGCTGCTGGGAAGAAGTAATGCCTTTGGTATTAGACTTTTTTACCTGAAGCATAAGTCTTTGTAAATGAAAAGTGTCTTACAAGTTCTATTTCACTTTAAGGTAACTGTTGACATTAAGGGAGGTACCTGCTATGGCTCTGTCTGTGATTTCTCTCTGTCATTCTTAGTGGAGACCATAAAACATATTCTTTTCCCAAGGAAGTGGCAAGAATACAGAGGTGATTTCACCAGCAAATTCTGTTGGCAAATCATACTGACCACCTCTCCCTGTGGTGAAAATTATGTCTGAAAGTATTAACTCAGAGTACTCAAAGTCCTTGTTTTCAATCCAAGACTAGCCCATTACAGCTCACGAGGAGTTTCTCAAGACACAAATTTTTAATATTCTTTCTTTTGGTGCCATACAGTGACGGGAATAAAAAGGTCTGAACGCCTCTTCCTTTTCCATGTTTAGGTCTATTTGGGAACATCACTGACATCTCTGTAGCCAAATACAATATTGGTAATTTTCTGCAGCCTAACCTTCTCAATATTTGCTGCTTAGTTACAGTACAAACAACAACAATTACCAAAATCTCTTGACTTGTATTCTTGGATAAATTTTCTCTGAAGTTTTGTTGTGACTGACTACCTGACGCTCCCATTACAGCAACGCACTGTATTTTCTAGGGAAATGGTAAAGTTTGCAATGCACTCACCTGTTCTCCATACATAAAGCATCTACGTCAATGATACGGTTTTCATGCCCTCCTAAGACATGATTCAGCTCTTGGTTTAGTCTGTCAGACTTATCTTGGTAAAAAGAACGTTCCTCTTTCACATCATGTAACTCATCCAGTGCAGCTTGAAGATCATATCTCAGAGTCTCAATCTGAGAAGAAAGGAGAGCTGCATCACTCTTTTAAAGTTTAAACAAAAGATTACATAGCACCCAGCCTGAAAACAGCAATAAGCACATGTTTGAACAGGATTGATTTTGGACAGTCAGAAGTCTTTTCAAAGCTCATAACCTCAGGTACTTTCACTCTATTTTGGTAATATTTCATTAATTTGAAGTTAAGTAACTTTACCAATTAGATTTGTTTTACAAAATTTCTAGAAAACAATTAAAATGTAACAGCAAAAGAAACATCAATCCCTACTATAATTCTGCTACAAACATATTAAGCTCATCTTAGCATATAATTTCTAGGACTCCAGGAATTAAGTGAACTGAATAAGAATCTGTCAAATTTGGCAAATGAAAAAAAGGTCTGTAAGTGGGAATTTATACTAATATGGGACTTGAGCAATGAAGTTTCACAGAATAGGAAGAAGAACAGAAAAAGTACAAAATAAGCCAGCATGGAGGGAACAGGGTGAGTTCTGCTATCAAGCAGAAGGGTGAAGAAGTCCAGTAAGAAAGATACTCAAGGACAAAGAGCTTCAAACTTCCAAGGAGATGAAACTGTGAGTGTGAGAAAAGTCTGCAATGAATTCAGAAGTCTCCATCCACACCTCAGAAAACACAGATAAGCCAGGAAGGACAACAGACCGTCATACGGAAAGAGGCCAGGTGATGAACAGAAAGAGAATGAGCTTGGGAAGAGAGTTAGCAGAGAGGATCACCCTGGAAGAAGCCCAACAGCCTTTCTGGTAAGGCAAAATGGTGCTGCAGTTCAGTGAAGACTGAAAAATCAGAAATGTGAACCTTTCCTGGATCACAGAATGGTTCATTCAGGGTGGAACTGATAGGTAGGAATGAGTGTGGGAACAACAGAGAATATAACCCCCCCAAACTGCCCAGAAACTTATGTATCCATATTAGGGAAAGAGTCTGATGAATTGGATGCTGCACGGTACATAGTATTAATACAGACCTGAGGCAGGGAAAAGAGGTCTGATGTGAGAATTTTTCCAAAGAGGGGAAGAAATAGCTCAGAGGCAGGAAGAAGATGAGACTAACAACAGTTCTACAGAAAATTTGATTCAGAGACTGTCTTTAGGAGATATATCAGCCACTGCATAGTGTGTTGAATACTTGTAACAGCTTTCACTAAAGGGTCCCTTTCACTGACATTCATTGACAACATTCAGTTGACACAAATTGTCGTTGGACATTACTATAGAAAAGGAGACTCAATAATCTAGAGAAGGTATTTCTGAGACTAGGTACTCTCTCTAACCATGTATGCATGTTTAAATTAGTGCTCAATAAGGACTATTTAAGTAAAAATCCCAACACCTTCCCCACTATTTGCAATGTTAATCAGCTACCAGCCCTTCAAACACAACAGAAGCCATCTACTTGCCACTGCACTAGCTCTGGAAAACATGACACTATATGCCCATTTAATTATTACCTGTTCTCGAGCCTTCTCCAACTGTTGAACAAGGTCTTCCCGTTCATGTGCTGCGAAGTGACGAGCCCCAACTTCATCATCTCCCAGTCTTTGCTTTGCTATAGTCATTCGAAGGAGCTGCCATGACAAAACCAGCATTTGGTAAGCAAGAGAACACAGGCTGCATCAGCAGAGTACATCTGTATTAGAAAGAGTAAAGGTGTCCTAGATTTCAGTTCTTCCAGGCCAAAGAGTTGATATTATTTAGAGCAGAGGGAATCTTCTGAGCTGAGGGCTCAATCCTGTTCTCAGTGAAAAATTTCAGTTGAATGGTCAAAGCATCGACAGGAATTGAACCAGACCCTGCAACAACAGTCACTAGAGTATACAAATGATGAGAGACCAAGTAAACACAGACACATGGTCAATGTATTTTAGGAGTGACAGGAACTAATTCCAGTCAGACTAAAACTAGAGAATTACCAGAAAGCCCTTTTCATATGTAAATATTAAAATTGTCTGCAACAGAGAATTCTTCCTATTTAATAAAAGAGCATGAAGTGGCTTGCCCAGCTTCATTTTACTTAAAAACCCCTCTATGCTACATTAGTGCAAAATTTGTATTAAGAGCTGCTAAGACGTTTGCTTATGCATTAGTTTTTTAATCTACTCACAAAAGTTAATTCATGTCAAAAACAAAAAATGGGACAAGAAAAGGACTCAGCCAAAATGCTCAAACAGCTAATGAACTCATGAGCTTTGTGACTGCTGAAAACAGCCTAATTTGAATTACTACACATTTATGTTCAATATCCAAAGCAAAAAGCAACGACCTTTCAAAAACCATGAAGTATTAAATACCAATCTATAAGGCATTCAGCATTTACAGTTGTTTATACTGAGTACATCTAGGCAAAAGTGTTGCCTCCCCATGGCCTCATTTGTAGGAGCTCCACAGAGACTAGAGAAACCCACTACAATAACCAGCCTGACTTTCCCTATATCTTTGACTGCACCAAGGAATTAATGTACATCATTATATTGCAGAGATAGAAAAAAAATCAATCTTCTGAAGTAGAAGATTGTACATTAAAATCTGTCTTTGGTATTTATGGGATGCCAGTCACCATAGCTGCAATGTGCCAATTAAAATCCTGCTGATGCAAGACAGACTACCAAAATCATCCTCCTCACTTATTTCAGCTCCAGTTCAGCATAAGTCACTGAAGCCAGTACATGTTCTGATAAGCAGTTCACTTGTTCAGGGAAAGCTATGGCCACAAAAGTAACCTGTTTTGGCAAACTACATTTCCCTATCCCCACAGGGAAAATACAAACCAAACCACTGCACAGTTAGTAAGGCTGGATGGATCCTAGGAGATATAACTCCTATTAATTTCTTTATCAAATCAAATAAGTCAAAAAGGCAACTAGCAAATCCTGGAATGGCTTCATAGCTACTGGATTGGTTTTTTTAAATGCTAAAAGGCTAATGAACAAAAGGTGTGGTAACATGATCTAATTCAGCTACAATAATTTAATTTCTAGAATCTCTCACTAGTGAGAAAGGCCACAAGAAAAAAAATGTAATAACATTTTGAGGTCTCAATCTTGTCCAGAAAAACTGGAAATAGGAAGGGGAATAACACTTCACTAATGCCTCCAATGCCTGCAGCAGAACAAAACTTCTGTGTAATGATCGACACCAGGCTGGGAACTGGATCAGAGCTGTCACTCATGCACTATGACCAACTTTTCTCCAGCCCAGGAGTGGGTGAGGCATGAGATGCAATTATAACTGCAAGCAATTATAACTTGCAAGGTCAAACAGTCTGCCAATAAAAGGAGAACTCTTTATTTACTACTAATTTTGAGGGGGAAAAAAAGGAAAGAAAAAGAGCATGAAGTCTTATGAAAAGAACGCTTTCCAAATTCAGCCAGTAAAAGCTGCATTATTAACATACATAAAATAAAGTAAAATACCAATCCATAAAACAACAGAGTGCTTCTTCCAGACAGTTGGCCAATCAGAGAGTTGACAGGGCAGAACAGGCCAAGTCGTTTAATTCTGCATTGCGAATGTCTCATGAGGCAGCACCACCTGCTATAAAATTTTTCCCTGAAAACGCTGTGACCCAAAGAGACACTGTTATGCCAGAGGTTTAAGGGTTTATTTCATATTAGTGCTCTGTTATAAACTTTATACACTTGCCCTCTGGCTGCTGTATTTTTATTTCTGCCATTCAGAAATCACTGAGGAAAGGAATGCTCAACTTCATTTTGCACCTAGAGAATAGGTGAACACTACCTGTCAGGATTCTGTGAACAGCATTTACAGCTGAGTGGATTTAAATTAATGGCACCTTACCAGAGAGAGCTCCTGTTTGTCAAGAACCCATAGATTGTTAATCAAAACAACCCAGTGCTGCAAGCCACTAGTCTTTTTATTTTAATATCACAGCTTTTTCTTAACAATTTTCAGCTAAACAAGCTTCACTGGGATAGCTGCTGTGCAGTCCAGGAGTCCACAGACAATGCCTGCGCTGAAGTTGGACACTCTTGATTATCAATAAAACATGCAGAAGGAAGAGGGAAACAAGCAAAACCACTAAATTCTTGTGGAAGGCAGAAACCATCATGTTTAGCCACAGTCACTGACAGCAATTGTCTTCACCACGTTGACTACAAAATCTTAGAAAGTGGATCGAAACTATGCAAATGTGCTACCTTAAGTCCCAGTTCTGCCAAAACACACACGCCACATTTAACATTTCCCACTGTTGCTGCATGAATGATTGTCTGCCAGGCAATAAAGAACTGGCAGTAACACCGCAGCCATTGTTTCCTGTGCACCTTCCTCTTGCTTAGCGCTGCTCTCAGCAGCTTACAAAAGCCATTCTTTGTGTAGGTAGGAATTCAAGGAAGGCAACTGAGTCATCCAGTCTTGCAGAAGTCTCCACTTTCTCCTGAGCTTTCCATTTTTTCCCTTTTACAAGAGAGAATTAGATTTCCTAACTATCTCCTTCTAACATTTTAGTAATTGTTTTCAAGCATTGCTGCCAAGACATTAGGAAGGAAAAAGATTTACAAATAACTATCATAAACATAGAAGAGTTTTCATGTGTCAGAGCTAGTGAGATTGTGATCAATCATAAAAATAAACAGTCTTAGATATCTGTTGCTGAAGTGCTGCAGCCTAACTATTGCTGTATTTTTCAAACTGCAGCAACAAATCCTTCCAGAGACTGTCTGAAGAAGTTCTATTATTTGTGCCAACAAAATTCTAGTTAAATTAGAGGAAAAAATTAGTCCAGTTAAACCAAATGCAAGCAATTCGTTATTGCCTAACTGATGACGTACTTAACCTGATTTCAACAAGTAAAATAGTCTCTGGTTTAAGGTCTCCTTCTAATCCAAGTGACTGCACCCTACTTGTAGCAAACATTAAAGCGGTGAAAAACAAGTCAAGCCATGAAAACATTTCCTTATCAACAGAGCTGATGTGTGATATTTAAAGAGGTTTTTTTTCTTTTTTAGTCCTGCAAAGCTCTTGCCACTCAGTGACAAAGCCTGCATGAGTCACCTCTGCTCAGACACAGGGAGAATTGTTCATCCATAAGCAGCTTCACTTGCTGCAAAAGCAGCTGTTTGTTCATCTCTTGCCAGAAGTAAGGCTGACGTAGACCAGCTGGGCAGGATGCCCTCCCTCACTTTGGAAAAAGCAGTGAGAAGGATGCAGGGGAAAAATGTAAGAACAAACAAATTATTATAGTTCTTTGTTTTTGTATATACCATACATTATCTGGACTCCAGTGCCTGAAGTAGCCCAGCTGCCAGTACAGGAGAACTGATGAGCAGAACAGAATGGCTTCGGGAACAAGCCTAGAATTTTATCACTGAAGCTTGTAGAGAGAGAAATCTGACACAGGAGGAGAGTGTTAAATCCCTCAGAGAGATGGCAATGCTTTTTTAGGCATTTTGAAAAACAGCAACCTGACTCTAAAATAAGCTCTATTTCTCATTTACTAGGAAAGTGAATAATGTGTTCCAAAAATGAAAATCCTAGTCTAAATTAATCCGTGTCTGATGCAGCTCTTTCCTCTGACTCTTTATTTAGCGATGCACTGTTTTGCACCTTTCGGAGAGGGGCACACTGGGCAGAATAAGTCTTTTTGTACTTTTCCATTTGTTTTGAGGATAATGAATTTAAATTCACGCTGAAAATACAGATGACCAGCTAATACCAAGTTAACCCACAAAGGTGAACATAAACAGCACCAGTTCAAGTACAAAGAAGTAGGCTCTATGTTACCAAGATCATATTGTCTCATAGTGAATTAGAATTGGTACATAACCTTGATATTTAAATATATTGTAGTTTTACTACCTTTGTGTTCTGTTTGCACCTACAGACCCTTGCTATCTATTCAGGACTGGTTTAGGAAAGGCTATATGGCATACCTTTGGTACTGTGGAATTGCGTGGCACTGACTTCTACACCGCAATACAGTTCAAACAGTAAAATGCAAATGAAAATAAACACTGGGAAATCTGGTCTTTGAAGACTTGAGCAAGTTATGCTGAATGCTATGCACACTACAAATTCAGGTCTTGCTTGACCCTTTCCCAGCTCCCTGAACACATTCAGGGGAGTTCTTTGTGAAAAACAATGAATAAAACTGCATAATCACAATATACTTATGTTTAAAAGAAAATAACTAAACTTAAATGGAACCCCCCCCATCTGACTAATTAAAAGTCACACCATTTTTATTCGCATTTTAAAATCCTATGATTTTAAAACTGTAGTTGAGGGAGAGAAGTTATAATTAATTATTTGTTTCAATTTTTTACTTTGTTAAACACCTCGACTCTCCAATTCAACCTCTCACTAGTTTGATCTCTGAATGTACTTTTGCATTAAGCTCCAGCTGTGAATGTTACACACATTTGGCTTGAGTTTAAATATTTCAATTAATGGAGACAACAGGAGTTTGATTAATACCAAATGGCAGATTTTGAGCAATGTTCCATATAACTTGCTAAATATAGCAATGAAATAAATTGGTTATGTAAGGGTAATGGGACGAGGGCTTAATACAAAGCTCAATATATATGTTTGTGATCAACTCCTCCATATTTTTTAAGGGAAAAATTATGGCTGCTCTGGTTTTATCATCTACTAAAATTTTGCATTTACAGTGCAAAAAATTAAAAATTATCGCATGATGAAGAAGATATGCTTATCTGCACTTATCTGTAAGAGGAAATATCACTAATAAAATATATTTTAAAAAATAGAAAGGGAAAAAGAAAGTCTGAGAGCATTAAGGCAAGGCTAGGTACAAAATACACAGCTAAGGACAACTGAGCAAAAGCAGCATACAAAAACATATAATAAGCTGCACTTACTGGTATCCCATACAAGCTTCTTTTGTTCTACTGTTCTAAGCATTTATTGTAATTAAAGTATTCTAGAAGTTCTGTAGCCCATTAATTTGTTTTCCTAATAAGTAAATGCAAAATTGCAGCCCAGTTTACACATTCCATGCCATTTACTGGTAAAAAAAGTTTGTAATACCTTATTGTCCCCTTGTACTTCTCCCAGTCTCTGCTGAAGCTCTCTAATCTCTTCTCCAAGGTGTTTATTTCGATCTTGAGCCTCACTCAGTAGTTGAGCAAGATTTGCCTAGAAAAAGAGTAAATATCAATCATAAGTCAGAAGTGTAAGTGGTGATTGAAAAGAAACCCTTGAGTTACTTCTTAACTGCCAACAATCTTTACTTTTATTGTTGTTGGTACCCAGACTTCATGCTTCATTAGAGAGAAAACAACAAGTCACCTGGGTTCCTTTATCTTTAATAGAGAATACAAACAGTATGTGGGGATACAGACTCCCAGCATAGCACACAAACCCCAAACAAGACAAAGCAAAAACATCTATGCTAGTTCCAGTATCCTGGCTGGTGGGAAGAACAGAATGCAGAGTTACTTAGACAATATTTATACAAAGCTGCCAAAATAATAGTTTTAACTTGCATATAATTAGACAAAAGGCACAGCTGAGAAATAACTATGATACAATTAAATTCCTTACATGTTTAGAGCAGATTCCTAGCCAGTTAAGAGGATGTCAGCCGAAGTCCCTGCCCCTGTACCATGGATATCTAGTAGCACAAAACTTCAAATGTGACCTGATTTGTGTTGTTAGCTAGCACAGATTCTTGAAAAATAGAAGTGAAAGCTAGAGCTTAAAAAGAAACACCACCACCATCATCCTCCAAATAATCAGGTCAAAGTTATCATTCACATTAACCTACTAAGTTAACAGGGCAAGCAGTCTGGTCTATAACTTAACAATTAAATTCCATCAGCTTGATCTCTACCAAAAAATAAATGCAATCTCTTCCTTTCCTTTTTATGATATTTGAAAATGAGCAAATACTACAGATAAATTTATTGTATTTTATCCTAACAATGTCTCACAAGTACACATGCATTGACTCAAGACAGGAAAAGCCTACTGACAACATGTCATCATTAGAGAGTTCTAATCACAGTGGCTAAGGTGCAGCCTTTCAAGACATTGCCTATGGACAGCTCTGTGTGTCATCCATTGCCATAAATCTCAAAAGTATAAAAAGAAATTAAAAAAGAATTTCTAGATCTTCTAAGCATGACTTGGTAAACCTCATGAGTCAGTATCTCTGAGCTACCCTTCCATGTACTCCCTGGATTTGAGGCCAATGCATCAACTGGCTGTTCCTAGCTCTTTCATGGTATTTTAGATTCAGTTTTAGATTCCCTACTTCCCACTTGCTGTGCTTCTCTTCCAACTTCCCCATTTCTCTGTTCTGATAACTCTCTCTGTTTTTCAGTCTTGCTCTTTTACCCAGTCATTCTCACCACCGCTTGACAGTCTCCTGGGATGTTTTTGTGAGCTTTATCTTTACAACTCATACACTATCAAATGAACAAGGTATCTGATAGCCATTACTGCAATCTGCCCCCTTGTCTACTAACAACTGTTATTTCCATGTCTTGCTTTATATTTAAGAGAAATATTAGGATGAATGTATTAACATGGATATTGATATGAACATAGCCATGCATGCATCTGACCATTTGCAGGATTAGACTATTAAAATATAATCAACTGCAATTTTTGTACACTGCTATATGAAGAAGCCAACTCCACATTCCAGTTGGTCTAAATTAGCAATAGCTTCAAACTTTTAAATAGGAAAAATAACTTGAGAAACTGACACATCCTATTTGATGAACAACAAGCCTGTACTGCCAGTTCTGTACTTCCAATACATTGAGACCAAAACTTCAGAAGAAAGCAAGGTAAATCTCCCACAGTTTAAAGCATTTTTAAAACTACTGACAAATGTGAAGACTGCAAATAAATAATTTGGAAAAAGAGTGTAATGGCAATGCCCCTCCCCCATAAATAGTCAACTACAGGACCAAAACTAAGCTGCCTCTAATTTTATTTTCAAGACAACAACCATTCAAGCAATGCAAAAGGTTTCTCAAGTATGCTTTAGTGGAATGATTTTTTTCTGTACATGATAAACAAATGTGTAATAGCCATTTACACAATGAATGAATAAAGGACCTTCAGAACACATTCGATCAATGGTTTTAAAGGTACTTCTTAAAGGCTCTCTAAAAGAAAGAAGACAAAGGACCCATGTTTGCACGAAATTGTATTTAAACTGAAGTATCTATGGCTACTGCTTAATGCAATTTTTTAAGTTTTTTTTAAGGAAGCTGACTTTCAATAAAGCCTGAGTTAGTTAAAAGGAACATGATTTGCACAAACTTCTCTGAAACACTTCTACTTATAAAGTCCCTTTTTATGATGAATTGGAATAATTCCTAACACTGCAATAGCACATGTAATTTCAACACCTGGAAAGAACTCAATCTCACTAATCAGTGTTTACAACCACGCCACCAGGATTTTAGTATCTGTAGTCAAAACCTGGCTCCCAGTAACTGCAGGAAAGGCATAACCATGCCTATACTAAATCTTCCTGCTCTGATTTATTTCCTTTAAAATCATTTCTCTGGGATTGCAATTCTATGCTGGATTTTATTTGTCAGCCATATAAATGACTTAACATGACAAAAACCTTTATACTTGAGACAGAGATTTTGGAAGAAACTTTAAATGAAGAATTTTAGACACCAAAATAAACCAGCCTTGTTTAAGCATGCCAAGAGCATTACAATGAGCTAAGTATAGACTGGCTCCTTACTGCAAGGCTTGTATTATACTTCTGTTAAACTAAAACAACCAAGCTATGTCACAGAAGTAGTCTCCAGCAATTACTCATTTCTCTGGCTTAGAGGTTCCATACAATGTATAATTTAGACTGTTCCGAGTTTTAAAGGTTTTGGCAAGACCTCATTAAAGCTCTCAGTGAGATGTGGATAGAAGGAGAAATATTTGATTTTTCAAAAGTGCTCTACTGGGCTTAAAGAGAGCCAGCCAAGAGGATATGTTCAACAACACCTGGACTTGGTACCATTTCTTTGGCATATATAAGAAAACATACCATATGGTTGAAAGATGATAAAACTAACAATGGAGGACTGGCTTCGCGAACCTGCAACTATTTATTTTTTGAGGAAAGGGGAGAAATCTATGCAAGGACAAAGGCAATTCATTTTTCCACTTGGCAACTTCTTTTCAATATTCATAGAACAAACACGGAATTCACTTAGAAATTCAAGACAAGTTACTTCAGCAGACAATAAAGCTCATATCATTTACCTGTGCAACAGACAACAACTCCCTGAAAATTAGCCAAATTCAGCTTCTCTAGACTCAATTTCTTCAACAGTTTATTTTGATTTAAGGTGAAGCCTTAAAAAAACCTCCTGAAACTGTCAAAGACTTTGCTCACACTATGTAAAACTAACTCTAAAGTAGTGACAAAGATAGGTTTCTGAGCCCCGGGTAAAAACAGGGAAAAACCCAGACACGAACACCTTTCTGCTAGCTCATCTTGTCTTCCCTCTGCAACAATCTGCAGCAGTGGAAACTGTTTCTCCTACCCTCTATCAATGCAACTGTTTCAAACACTACACATTGCTTCATTCCTGTCTCTGATTAATTATCCTGCATCAGACAATCTTCCAGAGCTCTATCCACATTCAGTTTCTGGCGGGTACTCTGGAACCTCTGCAGGATGACAAGATTTTTTTTTACATCCACCCGTCATGGGAAGGTTGTGTGTATCATAGGCTCATGGAACAGCTGGAAGGGACCCCTAAGGATCATCAAGTCCAACTTCCTCCACCTCGCAGGACTACCTAAAACTAAGCTATATGACTAAGAGTATTGCCCAGATGCCCCCTGAACTCTTCCCGGCTGGGTGCCATGGTCACTTCTCTGGGGAGCCTCTTCAAGTGCATGACCACCCTCCCAGTGAACCACGATTTGAGCACAGTCCAAACCTCCACTGCAGTGCTAGACATAGGAAACTGTTCCCATACCCCTTTTTCTTCTGACCAAAAGCAAGCGCAACCAGAGCCAACAATCCCACCAGAACTTAGGAAGAAAGGAGAAAAAGACTGGTGTGAGAATCCCTTTATTACATAGGGGAAAAAGCACCACAGATCAGAACAGACCACAGAGAAAGATTCAGTGGGATGGATCTAGACTTCATCCTTTTCCACTCAGACTTTATTAAAATTTTCCAAGAACATTTTTTGGCATAGAAGGTGAAAGAGGACCTTACATTTCGCTACAGATGAGCATCCAAAACTACTGACCAAAAAAATATATAAATATTTATTACCATAAGCCAGTGAATACCTGTCAGGCAGCAACAGATCTTTGCTCACTACTGACCAATGACTCAAGAAGAAGGAGAAAAAAAAAGTAACTCCAAATAGTCATTGCTGGCATTATGCACTACACTTGAATTTGGCTCCTTTAACAATTTTGCAAATATAGCTATACATACACACTGTTATTTTTCTTCACACCACTTTAAGAATGATGGATAGTAACAGTCTTTAATAAAGCTCTCAATTCTCTTGCACATAAATCTTATCCGTCATTTAAAAAAAAAAAAAAAGGACTTTTTGCCTTTAGGGGGCTGCCTGAAAAAGCAATTTGGCAAGGGAGAAGGAAGAGGGGGAATCTTCCAACATACCTTTACAGTTTAAAAGTATTTTTAAATATAAACAAGCATTCCTATACTGCAGTTTACAGTCTTCTCTGTTTGTTTCAGCCACACCTCCAAACAAAGAAGAACACTGAATTATAGGGCTGACAGAAAAAAAAGTTTGATGAAACATTAAGCACACCTGATGGGTGTTGCTTATTGCAAATTTAAGTGCAGCTTCTCCTCCAACACATTCATATGACTGCAATGGCTGAATAAACACAGAAAAGTTTGCTTTGTACCAACTCCAAGACAGAAGAATTATGACATGCCCTAGCACTAGCTTCCTTGCAATAAAATTCCAAAATTGTTGTATTTTTCTCTTTAAGTTGAAAAACCACGTAAAGAAGACTTTTGAAATTACAGGTCCTGGGCATACAAAACAAAACACACTTGATATGGCTCATATTTTCCCACCAAAAAACAACAGCAAAAAATCAAAGCCTTGCCAAGCAGTCACTCCTCTGAGTATCTGCTGCTCTGAGAACCAGGCAGAAATCCCACCATAGAAATACACCAGTCAAAACTTGATAAGGCTCTGCAAAGCAAGAAGGACTTCCTCACACTCACATACATTCAAGAAACTCAGCAATTGGAATTTTTGTAGAGCCAATTAATAGAACCAAAAAATCATTTTAGGAGTACACATAAAATAAATACTTTTCCCCTCCTTTTCAACCAGTCTTCACTGTGTTAAATTAGGATTGTGCTGTACAAGGCCAAGCACTGCCTATATAGACCTAGAGCATTTGCTGGAGCCTGACAAACCTAATAAAGATAACATCAACTACACACTCCTTTACGAGGCCAGTTTTTGCAAAACAACTTGTTAACACACATAAGTGGCAACCCAGGCTGTCAGTATGAATCACCAGTGTCATGAGAAACTGGCAGAAGCTCCTTCACTGTGAATGTTCAAAAACATATTTCTGTCCCCTCATACTTCATATAGTCATCAAGTTTTTGTTGATGGCAGACAAACACGATCAAAGAGAAATTATTAATTTGTGCTTACAAAAAGACTACTACAGTAGGATAGAAGAAAGATTGCATCATTGGCTTGTTTTATCAGAGATATTTAGCTGCTTTGAGACCCTCAGGGCATCTTAAACTTTGAGATAATGCACAATAAGAATCAAAATTCCTTAAACATTCTGAATGATTAATTAACAGGATATCTGTCGACAGTACTCAGGTGTAGGGGTGTGAAAAAGTGTCTCTCTAGTTCATTAAGATAAGACCCAGCAACCAGAGGAGAGGTTGTTGTACACATCAGGTCTGAACAGCACTCCAAATTTTGACGAGGGACTATCACATCTATGAGAATAAGCACTTCTTCTCTCCTAACCTTCTCTCCTGGCTTTAGTGATGGACTTGGCACTGTTAGGTTAATGGTTGGACTCAATGGTCTTAAGAGATCTTTTGCAACCTAAATGATTCTATGATTCTCTGTTTACTGTAAAACCTATCTGTTGAAGAAACAACAGTGTCACTTCACAAAGCCTGACTCCTAGCGTAGCTAACAAGTTCTAGGTTTTGCTCTGATCAATGGAACAGCAAATTTCAGTGTCCAGAAAACAAACTCTCGCTACTGGTTGTGGTTTTGGAGCAGGCACATTTTGAAATCCATGAGAATATTGCTCTATGTGTTGCAAGGGCAAACAATATGTCTGTTTTCCAACTGCTCACTATGGGAGTCAAACACACGCACCTATAAACCAGAGTAAAGCTCAAAGGTCTAAGCTGGGCACATGCATAACGTTTTTCATCTTCAATCCCTTTGAAGAGAGGAGGAAATCACATTAATCATCACAGCACAACTGTGAGATAAATACAAAATGATTGCTTACCCTGTAGTGTATTTTATCTGAAAATTTTATCTCATACAACTCTGAATGTACCTTTTGCACCTTAGCACAAGGCTAGCAAAACTTCCTGAATTCATTAATTAACAAGAAATGGTCACACTAGTAATGATGATGTGATAGAAATAAAAAGAAAATGAATAAGAAAAGTGATAAATTAATCCCTGAAGTTTGTTTTAGAAGTGAATTGTGACAGCTGAGTACAGTGACTTAGAATCTGGAAGTGAAAAGGATCAAAATGGGTCAGTTTATGGTATGTCACAACATACTCCTGTCTGGAACCTCTGGTCCTTCTGATACTGCACTTGCCCCAAAAAGCCATGCTCGTGGACTTACTCATTAGCAGTAAACAAACTGTCTGACCAACATCTCAGTGAGTGGGTACCATGCTGCTGTGATATCAATGCCCCTTGAAGCAGTCAGAGTCTTGGTTTTGAATGAATCCCTTTGGGACACCTATGGATAACTATAGCATTAAGGATCTTGACCTTCAGGAACGATGCATGTAGGTTCTCTGGTGAGACTTTTTGCCTCACCAGAGATAAGTTATCAAGCTGTGCTCTGTACTAGGACTATGTCGTCACTATCTTATAAGACTCAGTACTAGAAGCCTCAAAGATGGTTTTACGACCATGGGACCCCTCTAAGGCTCAACAGCTGCTTGGGAGACACAGGATCCACATGAGGCAAAAGGATCTTTGCCAATAGGCCGACCAACTTCATATGGAGAGCTTTACTCTAGAAATTTTGTGGGAGGGAATAAGGAAACTTGGGATAGGGTAGAAAAATCAAGAGGCTGGGATGATGGGAAGAGAAGGGACATAGCAATTCACAAATAAACTGAGCTGAAGTGTAATTCCTTTGACCATAGGCATGTAGAGAAGGAAGTTCCCACAAAACAGCCTTGTGGGAAAGCTCTCAAGCAGCACAGAACCAGCACACTTGGATGCCCCTCAGAGGTCTCCAATGCATGCAGCATGGGGAAGACTGTGTGCAGTTACAGAGTTACAATCTCATTGAGATCATGCAGTAATGGTGTGATAGCTCACAAAACTGGAGTGCTATGATGGAGGGATACAGACTCTTTAGCAAGAAGGTGAGAAAGGGTGTTGCCCTTTATTGAGAGAGTAGCTGGAATGCATGAAGCCCTGCCTTTGGACAAGTCAGAAGTCAGCTGAGAGCTTTTGGGTCAAGATTTGTGGGCAGATCAATATGCTATTGTACTGGGTATCTGCTCTAGATCAGGAAGCAGTAGATAAGGCCTTCTTTACACAACTGGAAGAAGCTTCACATTCACAGGCCCTGGTCCTCAAGAGTGATTTTAGCTACTTCAATACCTGCAGGTATCTGAACACCGTCCCCTCCCTCTTTTTTCTGTGAGAGTGCTCAAACGCTGGAACAGGTTGCTCAGGGAGGGTCTCGAGTCTCTATCCTTGCAGATAATCAAAACCAGACTGAAAATGGTCCAGGGCAACCTAGGTGGCACTGTTTGAGCAAGAGGATTGGACTAGTTAATCTCAAGAGCTGCTTTCCCACCTCAGCCACTCTGTGGTCTTGAAATGTTTAGTTCTATTTAATTTGATTCCTTATACATCTAAAATACAAATATAAGGCCTCACCAGTGAACATATGCATTGCAGCTTTATTCTTGACACACAGGCCCAGTGCAAACCCATTTTCTCCAACTGATTGGTCTCACTGAGATCAAATTAAGCAAAGCATATTTAGGACTCTGGCTCAGCACAGTCATTTTCCTAAACAAGCATTTTATTTCACCTTTGTTTATTGAAAAGATCTCATTTGTATTAAAAGAACTTCCATTTCATATAGGTCAACGGTTCACTGATCTGTTATTCCAATGGCAAAGTTTCTCCCAAACTGAAGGTATACTGAAAATTTAAGCAATGTAGATGAAAATAATAGGCAGTATATATCAAGTTAGAAATCTTAACAATGCTTTTTTTCTTTAAATTTCCCAGTGTGGTAACACTGGCCAACAGACATCTAGTAAATTGCTAATAAAATGTCCTGTATCACAGCTAATGCATATAAATATATATCACTGCAGAATGGTAAAATGGTAGAATTTCTATTTATATAGGATGCTCAACAGAGGCTATGTAGACAGAACAATATTTTAACATGTCTTTCAAAATGGGGAGTGTCTGTTGTTTACCATCTCTGGTGAATTTTAACATAAAAACCACTCCTTGTTATTCCTATCTTTCTGAAACATTTCACCTCTCCACTACTTATCAAAAAATTACCCTACACCTGACACCACAAGACATAAAAAACTACCTTCAACCACAGCGTTCAATTGAGAGTGTTTGGCACAAGGGGCTAGGAAAGCACTGACAGTTCACAAGCTGTGGTAAAAACAGTAATGGTTAAACACCTACTGTAGGAAAAGAGATTTCAGTAGCACAGTTTCTCATTTTCTTTGCTGGTTGGCAGAAGGCAATACACACAGAGCAGTCTGGATAGAATCACCACGGAATCATAGAGTTGTTTAGATTGGAAAAGATCAGAGATGCAAATATAACTTTGAGAGGAAAAACACTGCAGAGCACTGCATATTAAGATACCTTTAAGTAACACTTAATTTTGAGTTCGGTGCTTGCCAACAGAAAATGCCTGGTTACATGACAGTTTCACAAAAAAGATGAAGAGTCTGTGTTGCAAAACAGGATGAGAAGGCACAGTGTGGAAAACAAGACACTTTAAGCAGTCACAAAGCATAATTGACAATAAAGGTGAAATATAAAAACAAGGAGAAGGTAGTAGCAATTCCAACCCACCTATTACATTTAAGTTCTATATTGAAATTTCAGCAGTAATTTCTCAGCTGTGGCAAACAAACACAACACATAGCAAATTGGTCAGCATATTATGTTTTCATCTCATTCCTGACCATGAAAACATGCACCTTTGTGTCACACAAAATTCATTGGAGGATCAAGATCTCTTGTCATAAACTGACTGAGATGACAAACTTCTCCCAGCAGGAAGCTAGGGTTCTGGGCAAAAAGGGGATGAAAGAAGCACAAAAGGGCACAGAGGACTTCACTCTTTCTTAGGTGAGAAAATGCTAAAAAATGTATGTATGGTAATAATGGAAAAATATTCATAACTTTCTTTTATTATTCTCTGATGCATTTCTCAAAGCAAAACTATACTGTTCTTCAAAAGAGTTGCCCTAACTACTCTAGGTTACCCACCTTGTATGCTACAGACACACTTCTCAGGAAAATGAAAACTCAGGAAGTGCACTAACAGTCTATTACTGTACAACCTAAAGCATATATTGTTCCTGGGGGAAACCTATCAATGACCCCATTTGAAGACAAGATTTTCTTCCTTTCACTGCTATCTAGCATGAATACATAACTTCCTCAGAAAAAAAACCACCAAAACTCCTAGGTAGATTATTAAATCGCTTTCCAGGCACTTGCCATGGTAAAACAAATTTCCAACACTTAATATAATTGCAGCTTCTGAACTTAGACCAAATCTGGCTAGTATTTTAGAAACAAATGTCAGTTTTATTTGTTTTGGAAGATGAAAGATTAATTAGAACAACATCTATGGAATGGCAAATCTCCCTTCCTACTTATCTCTGTAATGATCCATATAGTGCCTTGGTTTTCTTCCTTTCAATTGTATATTCCTCAGCAACACTCAGAATGCACAAACATATCTAGTCATAAACTTTTATTAGAATTCTGTTGAAATACCAGAATTGCAAATAAATTATGCTAAATAATGAGGAAGTTAAATGATTCTACACTGAGCTACTGACTTCTTGGCAGCTATTTGTTTAAGTGCCTGAAGGAGTAATTATATTGCCTCTGGAAGTTTAGTTTAAACCAACCAAAACCCTAAGCCCTAAATTTTAAGAAAATAGCAAGAACTATATGCAAACTCCCAGGAAAAGGATGATAAGTAAAGCTACTGATCCATTAAGAGAATGTAATAACCATGTTTTAAATATAGTTAGAAGACTTTCAGGACTAGCAATTACAGCAACAACTTTTGTTCTTTTAGATTGTCCTCATCTCCCTGCGCCACACATTGTGTTTTTCTCTAAAAATTAAGATAATTTTAAGAGTGTGACAACCAACATTCCACAACAGGGACACACTACGTGAATATCAAGGAACAAAAATGTATGTAAGCAGGCAAAAAGTTTTTCAGGGGAACAATAAAATGCAATTATCATTGTTTTAGCATTTATAACTCATAGAGTCCAAGTGGCCTGGGAGAATACTTAATGAAAAACAGCAATAATATTAATTAATAATAAATTAACAATTAACAATAAATTAACAATTATGGAATGCAGACAATGCATTCCCAGATTACTTTTCAGTATGAAAAGTCCTGTCACAAATCCATTTTAGGACTCAATACAGAAGGATAAAAAACAAGGAGAGCAATCTCTGTACACTGACCAATTTCAGTCTCAGGTGAACATGAAATAAATAGACATATATTCTAATTAATGATAGTTCAGGTATTTCAGAGTGAAACGTGAAGAGAAAACAGAAATCACAGCTTAAAGACTAAGCTTTTCAATAGACAGATTACCAGATTTACCAGATTTCTTAGTTAATATTTTTACTCTTTTGCAAAGTACTTTTGTAGCAGATAAATAACATCAACTGAAAAATAAATCCTACCTGTTTCCTCTTTTCAGGTGGAAGCGATGGATCCCCATCCTACAAATAAATGGACATATTCTATTGGCAACTTATTTCTCAAACCAGCAACCATATTAACTCTGTGGATCAAATTTTAAAACACGTATTTTAACTAAAATGCTATCAAAATTGTTTCTAAAATACTACTGATGAATACCAGCAATACTAACTTCAACTCCAAAAGATTTCTAAGGTTGAGGATTTGTTTACATTTCTAGAACAGCAGGCCATTACAAACTGATGTTGAACTATTTTTCATAATGGTACATTAAGTTGCTGTGAAATAATAATACTGCAGTCAGTTTTTAAATAGAATTATGACTGAAAGTAATTTCTTCAGAGCATGCACTGTCTTTCTGTGTCTTATATAATAAGCACTACCTCATCAATGCAGAACAAATGAGTAATAATATGATCAGGGCTGTACAGCTGCAGGACTACTGTAAACAAGTACCTAAACATTTTTTCAGCAGTTATTATGGACTTCTTTCCATTTTTTTGAGGTTCAACTTTGTCCCCCAATTATACAGTGTTCATAAAGAACAACCTACAATCAGCTCCCGATACTTCTTTTTCAGGGACTGGTGTCGTTCCCGCAACTGGTTGGCCATAAGCTTGTACTGGTCCCTTTCCTGTTGACAGGTGTCCAGCTCTTTGGAAAGGATTAGCAAAGCCTCCTTTTTACTTTCAAGCTTCCTTTTGCACACCAGATACTGCAAAAGAGAAAAAAACCATAAATGTAACAAGCCATTTCTACCCTAGCCAGTACTGCATACAAGAGGCTCAAGTTCTCTTAAAAGAATGGAGGAAGACCCTGCACAAGATCAAAGTCTGTCTGCCACAAGTCGTCTTAGCTTATTAACAATAATCACGGGAAAGATATCTGTTGTATTGGAAGCCTGAAATAATTTGTAAGGCTACACATTCACCTGACGACTGTGAGTTAGAAAAACTTTGCAATTCGAGTTTCTCCTCTTTTTCCTCACATGCAGTAGTATGAGGAACCTTGCAATTTGACCAGCAGCCCTGGGAAGGCTGCCAGAAGGAAGAAGCACTTGCAAACTCCTTTTTCTACTTGTGTTCACAATACCCAGCTCTCAGGCAGGAACCAGCCCTTCCCACTTCATTTCCCACTGCCCTCCTCTTCCTCACTACCAGCAGTGTCCTTTGGGCTCTGAACACTGAAATGGGACCATGTTACAGGAGAAGGGGTAGCTTGAGCATTAATCAAATTTACCTTGAATCTGAAACGATTACAGTGTGACACCCTATTGACACAGGTAAAAGAAACTTAATTGCTGTGTGATACTACAGGTATGTGCTTGTTGAGGCAAAAGAATAGGAAATAATGGAAGAATGCTGCAAACACCTAAATGGGGAGGGAAGGGAGAGGTGAACCTTCCCCTCCAGCCACCGCCTTTCATGTGCAGGGCTCATGCACAAAGCAGAGCAGAACTTGCAAATCTAAGGTGTTCTGCATTAGTCTGATGTGCTTTGCTGCCTTTCCCCATTGAGAGGAAGAGAGTAACGTGTATGTCATCCTCAGTGTTACCTATCAGAATTTTCAGGTAACTTCTTTCCCTTAACGTGATGTTCAATCAGCAGATTATTCTCACCCATCACTGGACACTGTTCACGCTAAAGCATTTATTTCTATTTCTGATGTTACTGACATACAACGTGGCACTAAATACTTTCTCAATGTGCTCTGCAAGAGACCAAATACCATGGTAGTCATGAAAACAATTTATAGTTTCATTATATCCTCTGACAAGAATACTTTGTCAATATGGGCTCTTGCACAAAGCAAGAGCATCAGCACTTCCATACTTTCAAGTCAGTGCTGTTCTTTGGGACAGAAATCATTATTTGTATGTACTACTTGCTTGGAATTAACTTTGTTAACCTCAATTTCAAGTCAAAGAGAAAGGGAAAAGTGAGTTTGGTATATTAGTACAGCCAACCTTTTCCAAAAATGGTAAATGCTTAGTTGCAAAAAAGTGGGAAGGGAATGAGAAAAGCAATTCCAAGAAGGATTTGAACTCTCAAAAAGGACACTTCCACCTTGGCTTAAGTTTATTTCTGGCAATACTGAAGTTGAAATCCTGCCATAAATTTTCTGGATTATGATGCCTTGGCATCAACAAAGGCAACTGTACCTATGTACTTATGTCCTTACTGATACCTTACACAAATGTCAAATCCCCTGATAAAGCACTGAAAGGTATCAGAAGCTAAACTTTAATATTGTCAGCAAGTGAATATAGTGACATGGTAAACTGCTTCAAACTTGATAAAATAATTCCTTCCCTTACAGTGAAATAGTTACCTCTGACAATCTCTCTTCTTCTATTTCCAGTTTCATCCAATGTCTTAGTAATTCTAAAATATGCCTTCACTTCATTGTTTTCAAATACTAACAATCTGATAGAGTAATTGCAAATAAAAATAAGTAAAAGCAAACCTCACAATCACTTCAAAAAACCCCAACAGCTTAAAGCCCTGAACCAAGTAGCCTGTCCTGTTCCTTTAACCAGCAGGAAGAATGCAGCTGGCCTATCAGCCAACACCTACGCAATGTACACAGTGGGAGTGGAAAGAAGCCAAACATCTCACCTTAATACACCCACAGCGCCAGCAGGTGCCTCCGAGCATTGCCTCCATTGCTGGTGTATGAAGGAGTGTATGACAGTCAGAAGTGAACTAGAGCATATGGATAAGACTACAAAACCCAGTACTTATGAGGTAAGAAAAACAGACCTAGCAGCAAACAAATCTTGCTTCTTCCATGAGTCACAGCCCCCCACAGCAGACACATTCAGAGCATAAAAGAACGCTTCACCTTTCGCAGCAGCACTGGTGGGGCCAAGGGAATTCTCCATTATCTACTAGGCTGTGGATAACAAACTATAAACAGATTGTGAGGGCAATTGCATTCAGGGTCTAAATGAAAAGGAATAATTATGTCCTCCTTGTTCAAATTATATTTTAACTTGATGAATTATATACTGATATGTGCTATACAGACAGAAGGGGTTTGGCATCTCCCATCAATGTACTGTTTGCATTTTACTATAAAAACGACCACGTAGAAGACTTTTGGAAGCCATTTTTGCCTTTTGCATATACTGATTTTCTCAAAGAAATGCAGTAATATTGTAATCATTTTTTTCCATAGGCTTATGGTACGTAAAACAACAAAGCCAATGCATGTCTGTGGAACTTGGTTATTCAACAGAGCTATGTTTGCAGTTCCCCTTACCATTTTTGAAGGAAACCCAAATTTTACAAAGACAGACCTCGAAGAGGTTATTCAATATGTATGTTTCTAAGTATTAAAAAAAAAAAGTAGCAATAATGGCCATAAACCAACCTAATGACTGTACACCAGAAATGGAAAACAACTGAGTCCCATACACAATTTCCTTTATATGGACAACTAAGTGCAACACAATTGGTATGCTGTCAAAAGGAACGCAGGAGTGTGACAGTCTTTTTGGAGCAATGCAAGGAATAAGGCAAATTTTCTCAAATAGTCTGAAAAAAGTATTCAGTAGATGCTGCTGGCATTCATTCATACAGAGATTTCTTCTTCTGCAACTGAAGGAAAGCCTACATCTCACGTGCTGTCTATCAGTCAGACAAACTAATGAATCCTGTTATGCACTATAGTTACTATGAAGCATTCTAATGGTCTTTTATTTCTTTTTAACTAATGTTACAAAATAATCTATGAATTTAAAAAGCAAGGTTAAACAAGAACCAGCTGCTATGCTTTCTATCTAAAAGCTACAATAGACAACTTTTCATATCTATCTAGTGACTTTCACCTACCAATTTGCTGTTATCTGCAATAAAGCAAATTATAATTGCTACGAGGAAGAACATAATAATTAAAGGAATATATATGACATCCTACATTACTGCCTGGACTGCTTTACAGCCTACTTTAGTGAAATTGAGTAAAAAGAGACTGACATTACAGGAGAGTGTAACTGCTCCAAGGTGACCCTCTACACTGAACACTTACTATTTGTCCATTGCTATTTTTAGTGACAAATCTGGGTAGATCTCATTAATGACGTTGTAGACATGGTCTAATAATCTGATGAGGCTGGAACACTGTCAAGGTTTTAGACTTTCTTTTTTTAAACCAACAAACAGACTGAATACCTATCAGAATTTTGTTTTTTAATTTGTACAAATTACTGTCCTATACTTTGGTATTTAATGGCAATTAATGTCAAGGAAAATATCTAATTTTCTGAGACTAAAAGTATCACTGTGGATCATATTCTGTGTTCTCTTGATGCTCCAGGGCCTTGTGTCCTCCTAAATGATGAAGGGCTACCACACTGGGCCTTGAAACCTATCATCCACCATGCTGAGAAACCAGGAAAACTCTACTCACCACCTTTTGGACAAGAGATCCAACTGCTACCGAATTGTCTGAAGTTTTATCAAATTTCTCCTCATTATACTCTTGGAGGCAATTTTGTTGTGGAAACTGAAAAGTCTCAAAATGTATTGCAATCTCATTATTTGGGATGTTTCTTGATTGTGTTTCAGTAATGTTGCTCCCCTTGACTTCTGATTAAACTGTTCAACTCATCTGAAAGTCAAGCACTCAAACCCAGAGAAATACACAATTGCTGGCCATTTGCCTGCCATCTTATGTCCCCATCTCTGATAAAACCTGAGAAAAATGCAGTGACCTTGGTTCTATCCCACCATATCAACTCCGCTTTTCCTGCTGCTCAGCTCTTGCTTCACTAGCTGCCTCCCAGCTGCTCAAACACAAAGCAGGATGGTATCATTCACTGATGATATAAGCAGCTCCTCAGAACACCATGTCTTACCCTGATGACAATATTACACCACATCATCTTCACTGGTCATGTAGGAATCACTGTAATTTACTGGTTAAAATAACACTACTTTCTGATGTGGCCCCGCCCTTAAAAGTTTTGTATGCTGTGCATTGGATTACAATAATCTCTGTGTTTGTTCCACAACGTCCCTGTGGGTATCTTAGTCCAAACTGAAACATGGCAACATGAAAAGCAAGCACTTGTTTCTTTTGCCCAAAAACCCAGCATGCAGGTCTTCACAGCACCTCTCTCACAGCTACTGAGAGTTCTGGAGTGCAGTAAGTCACAGCGTCAACTCTTTTAGCATTTCCATTTCCTTTTCCAAATGCTACGACTCAAGTTTCTTTGATGTCAAACAAGCAGTTATTGACCAGGTCTTCATCCTACAGCTTTACACCACCTTTTAAATACCCTAAGCACGGGTCATTCAGTGACATAAATGTTACATAAAAACCCAGAGTCCAAGCAAAAAATTACCTGGTGTCCCAAGAGAGTACTTCACATTTTATATATATCCATCCATCACCAATACATGAACTCACCTAAAGAATGGGTAAAATTTATGTGGGTTCTTGCTCTTAAAGCCTGTTCTTTTGCACCCAGTTTGTGAAATGATCAGTGGAAACAATGACTCTTTCTGGTCCTTCAGTATTTGCTAAGTTGGCTTTGTCCCAGTATTCCTTCCTACGCCATCCTATTCAGAGTTAGCTTAAAGAATGTTCAAGGTACATGTGGTACAAAGATTTTTCAGAGTACCAGGTGCACACTAGGCCTGATATGTGTGTGGCTGTACAGTAAGTGGAAAAATACAGAAACATGGAGGCAAAAGAACAAGCAAGAAGATAGTGGTGAGCATAATAAAAGCAGAGAAAGACATATGAAAGGGTACAGATCAAAAAGCATTGAAATGGAACAAAACTCAAAAGGAAGAGTAAGTATAGAAAAAGACTGCAACAGACCAAAAAAAAGGTATTCTTTTTATCAAATGAAAAATGAAAAGACAATCTACAAAAATATATGCTGTGTGTATAAGTGTTTGTGCAAGTAGATATAAGTACCAAAACCACATCCTACCATTTTTCTTAACACCTGCAATACCAGACTTTTAAAAATTACAGTTGTTTCGACAAGTATTTAAATTACTCCTACCTTTCAAACTTGGAGGACTGGGCTTGTGTAAATGAAAAAGAATGTGACCACAGATCTGAACCCACCAGCTGCTGGTCTTTTACACCAAGATTTTTAACCCCATCTTATGTTTTAGTTGTCCAGCATCAGCAATGGAAGAGGGTTTGTTTCGAGATACCATGTCTTTTCTTGTCTGTGTTATCTTGTATTTTGAAAGCATTTCAATATGTTTATGAAATGCACAGGGAAAAAGCCTTAAAATTACCTAGCAGACACTGAAGCTAAGAGGTCTTAAGAAGCTCTGTACCGCTCAGGGATATGGAAAATTCGAAAAACTCATTCCAAGTTACTTCAGAAGTTTGAGCCACAGACCCATCAGGATGTTGGAGTTAATGGGTAAATTGCATGGAGTGAATCACTAACAGTCAAGGGAAGAGGAAGGTAAAAGAGAGAAGCCTGTATCTGACAGTGGCAGAAAAACAGGCTGTAAACCTGCTGTGGGAACAGAGACAAAGGGCAGAAAAATGGAATATAAAACACTAGGCCTCTAATTGTTCCAGATGAAAAGAAATTATATGTATGCTTAAGTATCTGAGAGAAAACTGTAGCTTAGCACAATCATCTAACTTTGCTACAATTAGGAAGCCCTAAACTGAAGTGTTCAATTTCAGGATGAAGTTTTTAGGTTGAACTATATAAAAAGTCTTTTATCTCTTACCCTTCACTGCCATGTGAAACCACCCCCACATAAAACTCCATTTGAGAAATGAGACATCAGATGCAACACTGCACAATCAGGATAGGGCTAAGAGTGCACCTTTCACTTTCTTCTGAATCATTTTGTGTGTTTGCATAAGCAGCCTCCAGTTCTAGATGCAGTGTATTAGCACAGATCTGGGCCTACACAAACTCCCACTGAAATCATCGGGACAGGTGACAGATTCAAGACCCTAAACTCAAACATCTTTCTGACTGGTCAGGGCCTTAAGCCTTATGCTCACATAATATAAGGGAGGCAAAGCCCTCCTGAAAACAGGAATTCACCTGCGTCTCTAGGACAGCAGACAGGTTTATCTAGGCCCATGCTGTTGGCACAAAAGTTTTGTTTGCTAATGTAAACACAAAACTACTATTTTTATAGTAATGTAAAATTAATGAAATGCAACATGCCATGTAAAAATCAGCACACCAACCTACTTCATGAGTTTTCCTACTAAATAGACTTGACTTTGATGACACTCCTTTAAATTATACTTGATCTCAAACGGTTTTGAGTTTGGTAACTCATCCTACATGAAAATGTGTACCCGTTAAACACCTGGTAATCTTTATTACCTTTCAACAATAAAGTTTCTATTCTTGTAATTTGAAAATCCTCCACCTGTTGAAGCTCATGGCCACTGTACTATCACATTCTTTTGTCCCGTTTTATAAACGTCACCCGTGGCTCTCAGAGCCCTTCCACACGCGATTCAAGTGAAGGACGAGCACACGGCACTGGGCACAGCCCGGTCACCCAGCCTGGCTGCCGCACCGGGGCTGCGCTGCTCCCCCGGGCTGGCGGCAGCAAGGGCCCGAGGCCTCGGTCAGTGAATCCTCGGCGCTTTCAAGCCAGCAGCAGCCTCAGCGCCTGAAACCTGCTCTCCGCAGAGCCAGGGCTGGGAACACACGGAGAGGTTCCGAGGCCCTTTCTCCCGGCGCTCACAGCCGTGCGGGGCGGGGACGGCAGCAGGGCAGGGCCAGCGGCAGCCGTGCCCGGCACAGCCCAGCGCCTCCCGCCCGCCGCTCTCCCCGTCACCGCCCCTGGGCCCGGGCCGGTCCCCTCCCGGCCGCTGAGCCCCGAGGCCCGGCAGTTCCCCCGAGGCGCGGGGAGCAACGGGGCCCTGCCGCCGCTCTGCCCCGGCCCGCGGCCGCCCCGCCGCCTCACCTCGCTCAGCAGCCCCTGCCAGTCGCTCTCGCTGCGCTGGGAGCTCATGGCTCCGGCGGCCCGCGGCGGCGACCGGCTCCGCCCGCCCGGCCTTCCCGAGCAGCCCGCGGGAGAGGCGGGGCCTGCGGCCGCCCGTGCGACCGGCCCTGCCCGCCGGGACCCGCCGGGACCGAGCTCCGCACGGCCGAGCGCCGGCAGCGCCGGACCCTGGTGCCCGGGCAGGGAGGCCGGTCCGCGGGGCAGAGCGGCGGGGCCTGAGCGGCACCTGCCGAGGGCTGTGCGGGAATGTCCGGGTGCGTGTCCCAGAGAAGGGCCCTCCTCTCCTGACGTGCTCCTCCAGTGTAACAGCTGGGCACTGCTGCTGTCCCAGGCTCTGGACAGCCAGGCCACCGTCAGGACTGGTCGATGAGGCGGCGGACATCAGGGAGACTTTATTCCTATATATGTGTAACAAAACCCTTGCAAGTTATGTACACGCGTATGTTGCGTGTGTAAGGTAAGACACAGCAGCAGGACAGGGAGATAGAAAACCATTTTCCCAAAATATAATGGTGGAACCCTGCCCACGTTGGGCACAGGTCTTTGTTCTCACTTCGCGGAGGTGTAAATAACGTAATGACCCAGGACTTGATCTAGCTTCTTCTTCACCCCACTACCACAGACATTCACTCCCCATCAGCACTAAAACCGAAGCACGGCGCCCAAAGGGCTCCTCCCCCTTCCTGATCCCTCTGCTCGAGCCATACCCTCTGCAGTCAGAGCTGAGGGAACGTCCATCCCTAGATCTACCCTGAGGCACATAACAGGTGATCTTTATTGTACTCCTAACACCGCGAGTGTCCCCAGGACTTACGTTTTCCAAGCAGAGTGCAAGTGTAATTGCATGGAGCATTTGAGCAGTTTAACCCACAAGTACTCTTTGTTTAAAATAACAGCACAAACAGCACAAGACAACATGTTAAAATATGCATGCCTCGTTGCTCACCACAATTTACCCACTGTTAAGATTTGTTTGTGCTCTGGTATCTAGGCACAGTGTCATTTTGTTTTCTAAACTGGCTTCGAGAGCCTCCTTTGACAACATCGCATCCCTTTGAACAAGGGATGTTGGCCTAGCCACTGACAACTTTTCTGTTCCCGGTGCTTGCTTGACGGCTTATTTGGGAAGAAACATAGGTCACATCTGAACTCAGCAGGAGGTCTCTTTGAATGGAAGATTATCATGTTTAATAAATGCCTGTGGTTATCTCCATATTAAAAAAACAAACAAACAAACAAAAAAACCCAACAAAAAAAACCAAAACCCACACCAAAAAAAAAGTCCAAGAGAGCAGCTAGCTTTAGTATGGAACTTCAGTTTGATAATTAGAAAGTTTATACATTTTATCTGCAAATTGTAAATCAAGCATAGGCATTTTCTCCAGTTTGTAGCCTATATCCTCCTATATTAGCTGTTCCTCATCTCTAGGCATTCTGTAACTTTCATGCTCTAAAGAGTACATTTGTCTTTCCTCTTTGTTCATATTTTTTGTGGTTTATGTTGTCACATGTGTGATATATCACAATCCTGCATGTCCTCACAGAAAACCATTTCTGAAAACGGCATCATGTTTGCAGAGGTAAATAGCAAATAATTAAAATTAAATTAACCAGAACTAGAATTTAAACCATTGATTAAAAGAATTTTTAGTGATCCTAGAAACTCAGTCATTTTCTTAGTGTTGTTAATAGTTAGAGCTATACAACTGCTAGTGTAGATGAACCAAACAGAATCTTTTTCCCAGTTCTGTTTCTCATTTGCAGAATTTCTCTTCTCTGTATTTTTTGTCGTGTAGCACTCTGGACTCAGAATGCTCTTGCAGAAACAGCTCCTATTTTTGAGGCATGTCAGTCATTTTAATCCCAAATCTGCTTGCTCTCCTCACAAACATAAGGTTTTAATTTTTATTGATGATAAGTATTCAAATGAGAAGTAAATATTCATGAAAGAGAGGTTATTAAAACAAAAGGAACTCTCAATGTTTCCAGCTCTTATGATTTTATCAAAAGGTTGATAAGAGCTGGTGTTTTTCAGAAAGCCCAAGCTGTTGGATGAGAATAACCACTTTCTTTTGAAGTAAAAGAAAGATTCAAGGGAATAAATAAAAAATAAGCTGAAATGTGCCTTGAGTGCACTTGATATGATCAGAAAGGAAACAAAAGGACCCAAATATGTATTTTTAAGTAATCACTTCTAGTGCCTGATATCAAGACTTTTGGCAGCTTCATCATCTTTCCTGATCCTCTCTGCCTCACCAGTGGTTCCTGAGATGCTCCTGTGTAAGGATCCCAGTCCAGACCAGGTTACTCTGTCAGCCTCTAGGAAGGAATGTATTGAGATACAGTTACTGTCATAACTCAGACAAACAAGTAAAGAAGATGACAGAAAAGAAGTACTATCACCCGAGTTTATAGATAGGAAACTGAAGAAAGAAATAATTGCCTTGCCTAGGAAAACTGAAGTTACAAACATAACCAGGGAGCGAAATTGCAGGTTTCAGGACTACGAGTTAACTGTTTTAATTGCAAAACTAACAGGATGTCTTGGCTCTGTTCCTACCTGCTGCAGTAACTTCTTTTGCACCATCACCTTGCCAACATCAGAAGAGTACAGTATTGTCATTGAACATCTGAGACAAAAAAATCTCAACGTTCCTCTTCAGCTACCATCCCGTTCTCTTTGTCTCTAGATCTGTTATCTTTGCTTTCTTCCTCTATATGTTCACTAGATAAAGTTATCTACTTCTAGTGTTTCATCTTCCTTCTCTGCAATTCTGCTTTGTGATCAATCTTTTCCTTGGTATCTTGAGTTCATCTGTCTTTTCACCAGACTACCCTCCACTTCTCTAAGCATTTTCTACATTTCATTAAGAAGGATTCAGACTTTCTAAAAAACTTTTTTTTTTGGCCTAGACAATTATGCATTCAGAGTCAGATCCAAGCCACTGTGGCTTGTTGATACAACTACTCAGGTAGATATATATAGGAGATTTAAGCAAACAGTTTTCACTTGCAAGAGATATAATCAATAGTTTTAAAACACAGCTTTTAGAAATCAGTGTCTTTGTCCTACGTTAAGAAAGAAAACAGACTGAGTTTGTATCCATAGGTAAGCCACTGAATGGGTCACTGCAAATTTTGCTCCTTATTTTTGTCAGCATCTGTCTACTACACTAACTTCATAATTACATCCATGTCTAACTCTAAAGAAATGTAAGAGTAAAAAGCCAGTATAAATCCTTAAGATCTGGACAGGCTGTATAATTGAAATATAATGAAAACATGTAATGCCTGTCCACTGAAGGATGATTCAGTCTGACTCTCTACGGATGTTTCGGGGTTCCATTTAATCAAGGAATACCTCTGAATGAGGATATAACCTATCATACATAACACATCCATTTGAGTACTTTTGGTAATTTATATTAGCATTATTCTATTTCATGTTGTTGCTAATCTGATGATAAACGCACATTCAAACCCTCATGCACATATTTTGGAGGAAGTATACTACGCTTATTGAGGATACCATTACTTTTAGCTTTTATCTGTTCCCCTGTTTGTTTTCTATCCTTTGCTTTTGCCTTTCCTTTTTTAGAGGCTGCTTTTTGTCCATTTATATTCCAGCCGCACCTTCTCAATTTTCTCAGGTTCATTGCTGGTTTCACTATCCTGTGTCAGCTCTTCTACTTCACATGCATGATCTGTCAGCAGGACAATATGATCTGCAGATCAGAAGCAGTTTAGCAGTTATTCATTTATGTTGAATCCTTTTGTGGCCAGTCAAGTCCGTGAAGGACACATCTTAGGCAATCAACAAAGATCGTTAAAGTGATGGTGTTTCTCTTTTCCTCTTCAGATGGTTCGGACCTTCAACGTAATGCTTTCCTTTGTGTGTTAGATGCTGCCTGTAACATTAAAATTGGGGACAGTCTTTATTTTCTTTTTCTTTTTTTTTTTAAAGCTATTTTATGACTTGGCTGGTGCAATCGAATACTGGAGTTCAGAGTAGAGTCTCTCTTTATAGAGAGAGAGTGGGAAAAAAGAGAATTTGGGGTAAGAGATCTGCACAAACCAGCTCTGGGATGGAGCTTGGTAGTGAGGTCTGGCCAAAGGAGGTTAAAAACAAAGGAAAGCAGCAGTCAAGAGGAGGGAGTGCAGTGAGTGGGTGGGCGGGACGCTCATGGAAAGCATTGAGGGGAAAGCTGTAAGTTGGTGGGGCAGAGGAGAGACTGCAAGTTTGAAAACAAAATCATTTTTAAATGAGTGAACACATATAACAAAAAAACTCTCTCCTAACTGAGGTTTTCTGAGTGATTGAAAATCCAAAGTCAGGAGTGTTCTGTTGCATGGATTTTCTGGGAGTAATATATTATGCATAACTTTGTATGCAACTGCTTTGAATAATATTGTTTTAAAGCCTGGTTTCTCCAAAATCCTGTGGTGTTGCAGCATCTAACTCTTAGGCATATTTCTGCATAGAGAAATCTTTCGCCTCAGGCAATAGAGAAATCTTCATTGGAAAACAGCTGATTGGGTTCTTCTTAGCTTGCTTAGGGCTGAAATGCTCAAAAAATGGGTTGGATGGAAGATACAGGTGTTAGAGCAGGTAACCAACGCTCAGATATTGCTAGCAAACACCAATTATACAGAACTGTTCAGTTCAAACACTCTCTTTTCTGGACATACTTAGCCTGACACCGAGCATGGTCTTCAGTGAAGTCCCCCAGGGACACCAGGCTGGATGAGGCTCCAGAAGATGCTGGAGGCAGTTCAAATCCAACTTGCATAAGAAGTCTTTAAGTTCTCTAAAAGCATCTATAAAATTAATTGGTTTGATCTAGACTATATTGGAAAAGTTTGGCTCTGTTGTCTCTCATAGAGATAGTAGATAACTGTGTGGGCATTATGAATAATGTTCACCAGCAGAATCTGTGGCTCTTCCCCATAACCTAAGAATAAGAACAACTCCGTAGGAACTAAAAGACAGCAGTAAAGAAAGCAAGTGCAACATCTCACAGACTGTTTTAAGGCCTTGTCATTGCAGTTATATATATAGAATTAGTGTGAATGAATTCTGTTTTCCCAGGGGCATCAAACTCCTCCTGTCAAGATAGTCTCTCAAGACACTGGAAAGCCTCTCACGGCCCTCCTGCATCATTATTATTTTTCTTAAAATTTTCTTGCTATTGATGTAACTAAAAATCCAGTATAAGGTCAGAGAAAATATTTTGTCAAGTGGCTCAGACAGGCACAACTGATGGATATTAAGGAAACATGTACTGCAATTTCTGTTCCTCTGAGTGCACTAGAAAAATATAAAAAATAGTTAATTTTACTAAAAAATCCAGGTGGTGTACTCAGACTACTTTCTGCTACTATGAAATTGAAGAGTGACCTAGTACTGCCATCAGATCTGACATATGAGTGGTTTTTCAGACTTGGAAGTTCATTTTTCAACTGGTGGGGTATGTCAAATCCCCAAAAACTGTCAGACCATTGCAAAGACATTTAATGCTGTGACGATAGCAGACTGTTCAGCACAAAGACCATCACTTTACATATGTGGTCAATACTCAGCAGACTGTAAACAAAGGACTAGATGGGGAACTGTAAAGTACAGCCACCTTGATCCTGTGCTTTCTAGTCAATTTAGAGGGTATAAAGAAAGAAAGCCCACTGATGAAGAGCAAAAAAATGAAATTGAAACAGAACTTGTTGAGAATATCATACGAAAATAATTTTCCATTTGAAAATGTCAGTCTGGAAAAAAACAAAATGGGTTGGATGGTAGATACAAGCAGATACAGCTTTGGTCTGCAGTTTCTCTGGGTTCATGAGGAAATTTCTCATCAAATCTGGAGTGCATGCTTTAGAATGGGCACTGGCACCATACAGAGACATTGAGCTGAAGTTTCTCTGTTTTATGCTCAAATTATGCAGACTTTTGTGCTACAACCTCAGCCTTTTCTAAGTGAAGTTTAGGAGATAAAAGAATGCTCACCTAGAAACTTTTCCAATTGGTAAAAGCAGGTGGATCAAGGAGCTGAAGCTTTACTTCCACATCCCAGATAAGACTGTAGCGGAAAGGACATAACCTCCCGCTCTTCACATAAATGCCGAGTTACAAAAGTACAACAAGAAGAAATTTATGCATCTGTTTCTATGCTTTGGGTTTGAATCAAATGGAAAGAAATTGAACTCTGTAATTATCACAGGAGCCATTGAAGTAGATACTGTCCTAGAGGGACTGTCTCTTTTCTTTTTCTCTGCTGATTTCTTGTATTGGAGACAACACCTGCTTCTTTTCTTGTGTGACTTCTAATCATTCAGTGTTGCATGATCTTATATCTAGTACTACCAGGGTGCTTAGGAACACTTTGCAAATATATTCTTCCACTTAAACTACTTTGGACAAGGTGTAGATATTACAGAATCACAGAATTACACAATATTCTGAGTTGGAAGGGACCCAAAAGGATCACTGAGTCCACCTCTTAAGTGAATAGCCTGTATGGGGATCAAACCCACAACTCTGTCATTATTACCATTGTCAGGTTATTCCAGAATTTCACTTGGCTTATACATATTAAACTGATTAGATTATGATCTTTTAAGTTAGTATTCCAGTGAAAGTAGATTTATACCTTTAATTTATTAGTTGCTGCTTGTTTTACCTTTGAATTTCATACCTTTTTATTTTATTTTTGGTTCATTACTGTTTATTTTTAAAATAAGCTCCTTTCACCAAGAAAGGTGTTTTTTCTTCATGATTATTGGTCACTGAATCAATTTAAAATATAATCTCCTGCTCCTAGTGAGAGGTCATATGAGGATAGTAAGTTTATTTATTTGCTCTAACAAATGGTGGAAGCACCAAACAGTCAGTACCAAGCACAATTCCATAAAACTAGATCAAATACGAGCTGGGGGCTCTGACTTGTATTCAGCACTGGGCAGAAATCACAGGCTGAAGTGTGTACTCTCCCTGGCCCTTGCCTTGTCCTCTAGAGGCAGCTGGTAGGGACAAATAAAAATTATGAAACAGCTTCTGAATCACAATTTTAAGCCAACAGTACTGAAATGAAAGAAAATGGATTTCAATTAATTTGTATATGCTATGTGTACCTATGGTACTTTCTTTAGCCACCTGTTTTACATCTACTTGCTTTTGCAAGTTAGATTCCTGAAACCTACCAGCAGAGCACAGGGTGTAGTTTTGAGGGTGTGCACTAGTAATTTGGTGTGGTTAACTGTATCCAAAGATAAGGAGCCAAAACCACTCAGATCTCAGCTGAATAGGTGAGACTGTTTTTGTCAGAATTACTTCCTCCATGAAGGATTATCTCCATTGTGGACTGAAAGGTTTTATATCATGATTCTTGTTAAGAAGGAGCATCTTTGCTTTACAGAAATACATACATTTAAAGACTGGAATAAATAAAATTAACTGGTGCTTTCATCGCTGGAGGTGGAGTCCAAAAGGATCACTTGCTTTAAGCAGCTTCAGTGCTAGAAGATGATGGTGGAACTTTAAATGCTATGAGGAGCCCAATTCCCATCAAGACTTTAATATGTCTAGCCTTTCTGCTTTAAAAGAAGCAATAACACAATCATCTATCGGAGTATTATGAGTAATGTGGCCTCTTGCTTTTTCGTGTTTGAGCCAATTTGTGTACACAAATAATGAGATTTTGGTGGAACATTGATAGTTTTTAGGACCTTTCTATGAGCTTGCTGTGCTCAGTCATATTTGTGCTCAGTTCTACCCTGTTTCTCAGTCTGTTCCAGAAACAAAAAGTCCACACAGTAAGAACAAAGAAGTCAAAGCCTGGTTATTAAGTACTTCCTTGGACATTCTGCTGATGGAGAGTGTGCTCTCCAGCCCCGGAACACTAGTGCACTTTGCATGGGTTTTACTAACAGCACAATGTCATTTTTTTCAACTTTAGTGGTTGGGCAGATTCTGACACACCAGGAAAATATATCTGTTTCAATTTGATTTTTAACAAGGTGCACAGATGGTGTTAAAAAGCAGGTAGAAGTGGTTAATCACCTGTGAATTTTAGGCATTTTTCTGCTGTCCATAGAGGACTTCAGAAGTGCATTTACTGCATGTGTTTCTCCACGATGATTTGCATTTTCACGGTTGTTTTCAATCAATCACCCCAGAGAGGTTTGCAAATCTCTTCATTGCAAAGCATTGAAGACCTGCCCATGCCCACATTCCTAGTGCAACAAATGATTTGGGACCTGAATCATGTGGTATTCAGCATTCAGGCATATCCGTACCTCATCGCACCCTCAATTGTTTCATTTTACTGACACCATCTGTTTCTTGTGCCTCAACCAATTTGTATTCCATTGTCCCCTATGCTCAGCTTTCTGACCTTGTAAATCGATCTCCTGTACAGTCTGTAACAAATACTTTCCCGAAATCTGGATGAATTATGTCAACTATTTCATATTTATCAATTCAGCGATGCTTTGAAATGACCCTAATACATTTGTCATACATGATCTTCTTTAGTAGAACCATGCAGCTTTCCCTTTACTAAATCACATTTCTAACTGAATTGTAATCTCCCTTATAAATGTTTCCATTATCTTGCTCACTACTACAGTCAGTCTTACAAGTCTGTATTTCGTTGAGTCTTTCCAGTGCCTCTTTTTGACAGCTACAGAAGACACTGAACAACGAAGTGCATCTCAGGTAAATATTAAGTGCTCCTTAAAAGAAGAATAAAAAAATTAAAACCTAGTAAGATACACTCCTGGTATTCAGTAGTAGTATTAGAGAGCCACTTAAATGAATGGAGAATAAAGGAGGATTTCTTTATTGCTGGCAGTTAGTGTCAGTGATGGATCATGACATAGACATTCTCAGTATGGCCAAACAATTTCACTATATAGAATTTTATATAGCTACAGCTAAAATTCAATGAACTGATTCAGAAGGTTCAGGACAAACTATAACAATAAGTTAAAACCTTAAATCGATTTGGTGTTTTAAAAGGATAGGCAGCAGCAAGATGTCATCTTCCTTCACAGATCTAACTTTAACTGGAACTGTAAATCCAAAGCAGAGTATTGGTGGATAAGGGTATATAATGTGTGATTTAAGACCCATCCTGGAAATCAGTGAGGATTTGAGTACACCAACTCTAAAACATTATCAGAGCATTATAAGAGTCCATCCAGAAAGTTAGGAGGATTTTTTTTTTTGAAGAATAAAGATAAATTTCATATCTTAAAGAGGCTATTTTTGAAGAGTGCCAGGCTAGATGAGAAAAGAAAATGACTGTGAAAGAAGCAGAGTAGCAGAGGCATAGATAACCACTCATCCTACTATCCTTTCAAGATACGAGCTGAGGATGATTTCTATCAATGACTTCCAAATATAACATTATTCAGCTTTCATTATGTTGTCAATCTAATTTGAATGTAAGTTATTCAGAGCACATGGCTGTTTTGCCTTTGTGTTTGTCTGTAAAGCACTGTGCACCCCAAGCCAGGAAAAAAGAGAGAATTCTCGGATTAGAGGAGATAATGTCCTCATTGAAAGTCCTGTATACAAATGCTTGTTTTCTAATCACTTTTGTGAAACCTGCCCCTGCTACACCACACAGAGAAATTCTTCTTCAAAGTAAAAAGAATTGCAGCTTATTTTATACTAACCCTGGAGCAGCCTCTCTACTTATAAGAAATGGGAGAAACTCCTGCCAACTTACATTAGTTTCTAGGGAAAAAACACCTGAATCCCAAGATTTGGCTTTGGTGATGACCTGAGGTTCACAGAGCTCTCAGTATTGAACAAACTCCATGTCTGAGATGAAATCCTGAATTCTCACTGAAGTGAAATAGAGTTTTTTCATTGACCTTAGAAAGGCCAAGGTTTCAATCCTTCCTTTTGAAACAGGAGTTATTAAAGATTTTGCATGCTGTGGCATAGCTACATCAGAATTGAGTGCTATAGAGATAGCCCAGAAGTAATACAGAAATATTATCCCTAGGGCTGCAAGATCTAAGGAAGTCACTGTGATCCAAAAAGGTAGCTTGTTATGTACCGGCAAGTCCACCTTCCTTCTCTTAACTCTAAATGGAATCATAAAAGTTTAACTGAAGGACAACTAGAACCTGAGAACATACTATTTATTAGCCTACTGAGTAATTTTCCCTTTCACCTTCCCTTTCCCTTCCCCTCCCTCTTTACAATGAATCTACTCTAATTTTTCCAATTTTTTTTGCATTGTATCTTTCTCCTTCTCTTTATATTTTATTTTTCTTTCTGCCTTTTGACTCTAGGTGGGCCCTTTTTCTATCTGACTTTATTTTGTGCATCTGCCTTTGAGCAGGGCCCAATTGATGGACTAGTTCACAATGATAAAAATCCAGATTGGAGAGGCTTTCCTCTCCTGAATCCCCAGATCTGTCGCTGGCCCATCCATGGCTCCCATTTCATAAATAAGGCCAGTGAGGACTGCTGTCTCTGCTCTTCATCTGGCAGCTACTTTTGGGCATGAGCTACATTTGCAGTTGGATCAGAAGCCATTGCAGAGCTCTTGCAAGGAACTACAGCACACCCAACATGAGCCGCCAGTAACACAAGCCAAGGGTAAAGTCAGACCACAAGAGTAACAACCAGCAGCAGACTGAGCCACACAGTCAGACTAGGGTATAAGCAGAGGCTGGGTGTGACAAACATGGATCTGTCAGTGTGACATTGCCTTTCCCAGGAGCGATAGAGCTGGGTCCAGCAGATCAGTCCATGGCTCTCCCAGAGAATTCACCCCAGGAGTGTGGGTTGGGTATGTGAGGCAGGATTTTGAAAAATGCCAGCTAATGCCGGGACAAGAATTGACCAAACAAGATAAATACCAACCATATAAAGTCAGGGATGTAGAAGGTGTAGGCTTGAGCTAAGCCAAGTGCATTGAACATCCATCTGAGAATATAATGGGAACAGTTTAACATATGAGGACAATACTGGTTCCACCTCAACAGACAAAAAGAGAAAAGGAAAATGAAAACAAAAAAGGAAGCTGTTACTTTGGAAAAAGCCAGAGGATGGTTCTTGCCTTCATATACCGGAATGAACTACTGGTGGTGCATTATATCCTGATTCTGGGAACTGGGCTACCCTCTATTCACAGTGGCAAGAGGTGTGTTAAAGCACGTGATGCAAAGCTTGGCAAGTCCAAGCACATGGAGCAGGTCAGGTAGTGGTGCTACTCTGCAGCTGCAGAATTCAGAAAGGCTCATGGGGAATCCCTCCTTGCCAAGCAGCACATGGGATAAAGGACAGACACAATATAGAGGAAGAGGATGAGTGATGGTGGATTTAATTCTTTCAAACACTAAAAGGCAGCCAATCAGAGTTAGAAGAACCAGCTCCTGAAAAACTCACAAAGGGCGCACGAGCAACTTGAGAAACACCAAGCTGAGCTGAAAGTGTATTCCCAAGCAGAGTTGAAGAAATGGGGCATTACATGCCAGCGAGGGAGTCTGAGTGCAGGCACTAAACACCTCCAAAGCAGCAGGAGAAAGCAGTACAGGAGAGGAGAGGCAGATTCTCAGGAAAGCAATGGAGACCAAGCTGCTCAGCCCATGTGGAGGGGTCCTGGCATGGAAGAGCAAGCTGCACACTGTGCAAACTACATACAAAATCAGGAGTGTTACCTCATCCTATGTGTAAGTGAAAAATGACAGGATTTTGTGACTTTTCTGGGGTCTGACTCACAATTTTTGGGCTCCAGGTGAGCAGCAGCGGTATTGGCAGTTCTGTTAAGCATTCCCCACTCAAGGATCTGTTCAACACATGCCATACTTTTACTGAATTTTACAATAACTAAGCATATTAGCAAATGATACTGGTAAAAGTAATTTGTGATAAAAAGAAGGAAAAACTTCATGAAGTTGAGGAGTCCACAGGATAACATTTACCCTATGGCTTCTCATAAGTGGCAAAGAGCTGTCCCATGCAGGTTCCACCTGAGATGTTCTTCCACAGCCATCTTGTTGGCAGCAGGGCTGTATTGGTGTGACCACACCAGCAAGAGGCAATGTGGGAGTGAATCCCTCTATTGCATCCCCTGTTGGGTTCATATCTGCCAGTACAGCTACCATTTTCCTTTTTTTTAAGAGAAGGTTTTGAATCAGCTCCCAAGTTTTACACTGTCATAATGTTAGGATGAAAGGAGTTAGCAACCAGTGGGGAAAAAAACATTGCCACAAAAAATAAATAGAAATGAGGTGTTCTATTAGAGTATTGGGGCATTTCAAGCCTCAGGGGTTATTCATGTAAATGAATCTTTTGCTTATTCTGTAAGGGAACACAAATCAATAGCACAAGAATAAGAACTAACAGTCTTAAAACCTCAGATGAAATCAAACCACACAAATCAGATCCCATTATAGATTTCAAGACCATGCTCTCGATCAGAGAGAATTTTGCTTCCGTAAATAAAGTTGTTAAAGGTGACCCCACATTAGGGTGAGAGTTTTGAACTTACCTTCCAGAACGTCTAAGGTTCTTTTGGATCGTACCCAAAAGATCTGTACATATGGTTTATTTGGTCAGCATGATTGATCCCAGAGCTCTGTTGGCATGAAGAGTTATTAAAGTGTGCTTTCAGGAAAACATAGTTGACTGTCCAGTGACTGTCCAGTCCATAAGGAATAGATTCCTCATAAAAACTAGCAGCACTTCTGCTTAGCTATGACTCTAAACAACGTGTGAAGTTGAACTATGAGAAGGAATGTTCCCCATAATTCCATTGCTGAATCTATGTGTCTAATACTGAAAAAATACCAAAATTTAGACTAGTGCAGAAGTAAAGAATAAAATATAAAAAAAGTTTCAATTATATGACAAGTGATTGCAATAAAGAGAAATCAGTCTTGATATCAACACCACTGGCAATCAAATTATCTGGAATTTACCTGTTGCCCTGTCATCTACTCAGCAGAGTCACAATATTCAGGGGTTTTTTTCCACCTTGTCTCTGAATGATGAGTTTCCACTAGCTCACGTTTTCTGACTGTTTAGAGGTAATATGAAAGCAAGGTGGCGGAAAGAAGAAAGTATTTTCCTTGCTCACTTGAACTTGGGATTTGGAGATCTAAATTACCTAAAACTAATCTAAATTACCTAACTTACTTTTAATGAGAATGGGTTACAATGTTTAGTCTGAACCAGAATGGGTTTCAGTCTATGAAAGGCATGCTTTGCACCTCATGGGGGATGCGTAGTTCCATAGCAGAGAAATGCAGATTCAATCCCTATCTGCACTAGACATATTGGTACCCAGGTACCTCACCTTATTTATCTGTGCTTAGAGGTCTTTGTTCAGCAAAAGAGCATAACTTTAGTTTTTCCACAGCTTGTTACGTTGTTTACAATCTTACTCAGGCCGCTGTTGAAAATGCTTTTTTCCTTTTCCCAGTATGAAGTTACAACATGCTGTTACTGTTTACAGCAAATAAGCTGGCATGACTGTGCAAGCTAAGGAGGAGCACACATGCAGTGGTATATTTGCTGTAATGTTTTCACAGAAGCTCGAATATAGACAATTTTTAAATAGTTTTGGTATCAAAATAGGTCATTTTGTAAAGGAAAAGAAAAAACTCAAAATTAATTCGTGGAAAATATTATGATACAAATAATTTGAAAATGTGACCTGCCGCTAATAACCTCTTAAGAACTGGCCTAATTTTAGTGACCTCTTAGAGGAACATAATACTACCTAGTCTATTTGGAGGTAGTATATACTTTCCAGAGGAAAAAAAAAAGCTCTCCAAATTAGTGCAGGCAGAAATCCTGAAAATGTAATTTTGAAAACTTACTTCCAATTTCACTTGTACCTATACAACTCAGTCTATGAGACACTTTACAAAGATGTGGTCTAACCTCTAGGGAATAGCTACACTCATGACCCAGAGCAGGAGGCTGCTCTCTGAAATTGTGAAATTGCATGTAGATATTTGAAGCCTATATGGTGTTTTGTCTGCCTTTAGACCTTCAACATATGTGTGTATTCATGTCCATGAATTAAAATATATTGCTCCCTCTTGTTAATATAAAAACTTGTCAATTAATGCGCCAAAAGCACTTCTGTGTCTATCATAACATCATAGAATAATTGAGGCTAAAGAGACCTCTGGAGGTAATTTAGTCCAACACCTTGCTCAAAGCATGGCAAATGTCAAAGTTAGGTCAGGTTACCAGGGCTTTGTGAGGTCTAGTTCTGAGTGTCTCTAAGGATGGAGATCCCACAACCTCCTTGGGCAACACAGTGCAGTGTGTCCCCACACTGAATGGATTTACTTTCTTCTGTCTGTTGAGAGAAGAAAATGATGACCCATTGTGGTCCCTTCCAGCCTTACCCAATCTGTGATTCTATCTAACCAGAATGTCCATTACACAAATTTGTGTCTGTTGCCTCTTGTTCTTTTGCTGTGCAGTATTTAAACAGAGAAAAATTATTCTCTGCCCACCTAACCCTACACAGACCTACCCATATTATAAGGTAAGGAGAATTAAGGTATTTTCTGGCTATTACAGCCTCTTTTTGCAGGCTGCCCTAAATTAAATTATACAGTCAATTCTCCATTATCAAAAGTAATGGCTGAATTCGATGGATTTTATTGATGCATCACGTTGGTGTTCAGATACAGGATTTCCCACATCTTGAGGCTTTATGACTCCTCCTTTACAAGGATTAACAAGTCTTCATTCCTGTGGTAGAAATATACTAGATTTTTCATGTTTATGAGAAATATGAGAAACTAGTGATAGTCACTCTTTTTTACTTTGTCCTTAAAACGTATGTGGCAGACCTGTAACCACTGAAGTAGCTAGTTAACAGTTATAAATGCACTAGTGAGCATATAGGTAGAGTGTGTGGAAGGCAGACTACTGCATTATCTTGCTCTAGACTGACTTACTTAATTTTTGTTTAACTGAATTACAAAGAGAGTCTGAATTATGATCTTTTCTTTAAAAATTAGGAATTAGGTCACATAGCATAAAAATGGCAGCAGTCTAGATGTTCCCTTAAACATCACCCTGACCAGGAGCAGAGTGCAGTGCTAAAATGTTCAGATATCTTGAGAGTGAGGGTCCAAATCCTATTTACAGAGCGGTGCAATGAGGATGTGACCTCGTCCCCCAGTTCCTGTGTCAGGGTGGACAGAAGGGAAGAGTTCAGCTCACTAGTGGGGGTACGGATCCACAGTGCAAAGCAATTAGGATAGACTTCAACCAGTGGTACCACTAATACAGTGTACATTTCAAAGGATTACAAAAAATGTGACATGGCCTTGCTTTTCTTCTCTTCTTTGTTCCACTGTGCACTGCTGCTGTACCTTCTTCGGCATCTAAGGGAGCAAACCCAGATCTGCTGCAATGCAGGGAGATGGGCAAGAGTTGGGAAGCCCTGCAGTGAGGCATTCTGTTAACTAGAAGGAAGGGCAGGGAATAGGTACCCTGACATGGACCACAGCAGAGGTGGCTTGAGCATCATGGGATCCCAGAAGAAAGGATGTACCCCAGTTGCATGGATCAAACATGCAAGAACATAACAAATCATAGGTTCCTTGAGGGCTCGGACTTGCCAGTACTGCATAAGCCTACCATTAGTTCCATTAACCCTGAGTTTCACTCATGTACTAGGGCTCTTCTATACTTCCCTCTCCTGTTTGCAGAGTCTTGTTTAATTTTGCTAACGACTCTGAATGAAGATAAGGCCCCTGTGTGTGTAATAACAGACTAAAATTAAACTTCAAACAAATTATCTGTTAGGGTTTAGGAAAATCTTATCTGGGGAGGAATTAATCCTTGCTGCTTGTTGGAGGTTTAACAGGCCACCGGGGATTTGAAAGAGAACAATTTTTCAGTCTGGTGTATACACGGCAACTGCAACAATGTGCATAATTCCGTGGATATGATTAAAAAAAAAAAAGGAAGAAGACAAAAAATCTCTAAAAGACATATAAACATCTGAAGTGTAGCATGAACTGACTGCAAACCAAATGCAGTTGCTGTAGATCATCAGCTGTTGCTGTCAAAGCCCTGGTCTGCTTGTGACTAATGTCCCTGCTTCCTTTGTCATTGTGTATCAGGACGATTCTGTAAGTTGGCTGTTATGCCCTAGTGCTCCATGCTGCATGGCTTGGAAACTAGCCATTGCACCCTCCCAGTGATGTGAGGCTGCTCTGAGAAGATGATGTTGCTCAATCCAGCCTGTTAATCAAATCATTAGAGAGGGGGCAAGAAGTGCCAGTGGGGGTTAGTTTGCTGAAAAACACTCATGTGGCTCAGACAGCTGTTGGAATGGGACTAGAGGTGGGGCTGGCAGAGATTGAGCAAAGTCAGCCCCATTTGAATGCTACCACCCCATGAAGGTTATAGTCTCAGGAAAAATTTCAGACTAACACTATAATTCTGCTTCACTCATCTGGAAGTAATACCTATGACAGACAATAAAGATAAAGACAGGAAGACTTCTTGAAACACCTTCTTACCCTCATACCATAGAGATACCTCAAATTTCTTTCAACCAGAAATTCCTGGTGAAAGTCTTCCATCTTTTTTCTCTTCCATCCATTTTTTCTGTCTTTCATCTTAGCTCTCCACACCAATTGTAGGGTGAAAGAGCTGTAGGAAAAGGGAACAAGAGAGAAAAGGAGCTTTAACAGCCAGGAGGAGATAAATGGGTGGTCTTTGGAAGCATAAACTAGACCAGTAGTCAGGAAAATCAGACGTGACGATGTCCAATGTTTACTGTTTTGCGGTTTTCTTAAGCACATTTTTCTTGCAATTCTAGGGGCATAGATAATGTGGGATTCAGAGTGAAAAGCCCTCTCAGAACTGCGCAGCAGTACTAGAAGAGAAACTGCCAGAAAACACTGTCTCAAACTTCCATTATCCTCAACCACACAACGGAGTAAGGCGCAACGGAGTATTCAACGCCTGAACTCTGCAAAGGTTTTTACTGAATCCGCTGTGTATTCCACTACTGTCTTGGGAATATTTGGCTACATTGCCATGCTATCAGGTGGTTATGGTTCAGAGTACTTAGAGCAACCAAACAAGTAATAGAATGGACTAAACCTGCATCCTGAAATCCCAGAAGACTGAATGCAACTACTGTGTGTCCAGAACATCTGACTGCATTCCCTGAGGTTGTTTACAAAGAGGGATATCTTCCCTGAGGGAAGTGAATGCAGTCAGAAGCTCAGAACACAGCAGGAAAGCACATATAAATAAAGAGAAAACCATCCTTTCCCCTAATTTGATAGTTGGTTTAGATTCCTTCCCATCCATGTAGAGAATAGCTCTTTGGCCACTTTTCCTCCCCATTCACTCTTCCCTCCTCGCAATCTGCAGCAGTAGTCTTTGGTATTTGCAGGTCTGTTTCCTACCCACAGGGCGCCAAGTCCCTGCTTGTCCCACCATGATGAAACAATTTATTAGCAAGTTAAACAGGTGAGAACTCACTGAAGTCCAGCTCTGCTCCTCTCACAGCCAGCACCATCTCTTACTGCAGAGGTACAGATCTGCATCATTGCTCCATCCTATCTCTGGGCATGGATTGCATCACGGAGAGGAGCTGACAGGGCTCAGCACAATGTGTGGTCTTTCTGGTCAGAAACCACCTCTCTTGTCAGGACGGGGTTATTTTCACTCCCTGAGCTGCTCATGACCCCATGTGTCTCATCATAAATCTCAGGTGTCAACAGAGGAATTGAGAACTAAGCAAGGAAAGATCCTCAAAATAACCTTTTCATCACAAAGAGTCAGAAGCAAAAAGGAGGAGTTCTTCTTTACTTTGAAGCTTCTGCCAAGGACACCAAATTTACAGCCACTGAAGCACAGTGGCACACCTTCAGCAGTGCATGGTGCAATGATGCCCAGCCCAAAAAACCCATGCATACTGTGGAAACCTGAGGATCAACCAGCCCAGAAGTGCTGTGTTGATGCAGTACTTTGCCTCAGCCATCCACCCCTGTCAGATGGACAAATTCCCCTGCTGTCTCATTCCTCCTGTTCCCCAGCAGTGCTGCAATCCCACGGATCAATTATGTTGCTCTTGGTGTTTCTCCTACCTACGTAGGCATCTGCCTGGAAGTAAATCAAATACAGTTTGCACCAGCTGAAGTTGTTCTTTCGTGCTATTTCTTAAAAGGCATCTAACAACCTCTTGGTAATCACTTCCTGTATGGTGTTTCTTAGTAGGCAGCCAAGTAGGACGAGGTAGAAATCCCTAGCAACATGCAGTCATTTTTCAGTCCAGGCTGTAACTGGGCAGAGAGGTCACTACTGAGCAATCTCTAGTCCATGCAAAAGGAGTATGTTATCTTGGCAGCACTTCAGATGCATGCTGACCTGAAGAGTAGACTAGAGACAAGAGGTTAAACAGTTTGTAGTTTGGTGTGCTGAACACATGGTATAATAAACCAGCTATTTTTTACCTTCCTTGAATTTCTATCTCTATCTCCTTTACAGGTCTTGACAATAAGTGTCATATATTTTACTGTAATAGATATTACTCACAAAAGGCAAATATGTTTCTAAAGGATTGAATTTGTTGCCATGGGAGGCAACACAAATAATTTGAGGTTAAATACAAAGATACAAAAGAAAGCTCTCTTGTTAAAGTAAGTATAATCTTACTGCTTTGCATTCCATTTTAGAAGGTTCATGAATATCTTTGTTTTCCGTAACCTTGCATGTTATTGAAAAAGATCTTTCATTTGCTTCACTCTCCGCAATTTCCTTAGATATTCTGTTTCCCTGCATCTGCAGAAACAGAGCTGTTTTTTGTGTGCTTGACAAACCATCAACATCTGCATGTGAAAGATTTCAAAGAGAGAAGCAACAGTAAAAAAATGAGAAGATAGGAGCCTTTTGTAATCATTTTTCCTTTGATTTTCAGACATTTGTGTAATAGGATGTATCCAACAGTGAATTTTTCTGAAAATATATTTAAACTGAGCAAATTCAGATTTGATTTGTTGACACAAGAGAACAAAGTCAGTGAAAGAAGTAGTCTGTCTTTCTCAGAAGCTGCCTCAGACTGAAGCTGTGTGCTCCTCACAGGTGTATATTTGGATCTTCACAGGGGAATCAGGTGGGAGATTGGTCTTGATCTGAGAGCACGAAACAAAGGTACAGATTTGTGCAGGATTGATACCTAGTGGAGGACATGCCTGTAACTGGAGGGTTGCCAACATACTGAGTTACTGGTGCATTCCAGTAACTACTCAAGGTCATCCTGCAAAGAGTGGGGAGTGCTGAAAGGAACTGTGAGCATCCAGGCATCCTTTCTGCTTTCCCACACGAAACAGTCTGTAAGTCTGTTCTGTGTCTTCGTTTCTTGATGACAATAAGTGCCAGGTTTTACCAAATAAAGGAAGGGAAGGCCTAAACCCCATCCTTATGAACTGAAACAAACTTTCTCCCAGTTTCTCTTGCTGAATTGTTCATGTAAAGCAGGTGCTTCTGACTGAAATTTGCTTTGTACAAAATAAATGACAGGAGCACTTGACACATGCTGGTGCCTTCCCTAGGTGGGAGGAGTTGCTCCCCAAGGAGCTCCTATTCCAATTTTCTGTTGCTCAGAGGAATTAAAACCCACTGCTTATAATACCCTGTCTGTCTTTTTCCCAAAGACCTGGTCACCTTTGGATGTTGTCTGTGCCAAATAACCAGCATCACTTCCAAGAAACAAAGGGCGTTGCTTATCTATTCTCATTTCCAAGTGTGGGATCTGGGGAGCCCTAGGACTGGGATACCAGACCCTGTGTCCCCTCAGAATTGAGGAGGGTTGAGCTTTCCTACCACTCAGGCTCTTACAAATAAAAAGAGGACCCAATAAGCATTCTTCTTAGCCCATCCATGGAGAGACAACTGTCAGCAACTCATGACCTACTTCAGATCACAGGGTTTGTGAAATACCATTTTGCCACTGTTGTTATGACTCTAGATAATTTCTACAATGTTTACCTCAGTGTCAGTGTTTGTGTATAACTACAGATAGTTGGTCTTCTTCAGTGGAAGGTGTAGATCCTGAGCTAGCTGTCAGTGTAGACAAGTGAGGGTGAAGCACAGCAGGGAAGAAACACATAGTTGAGCCTGAGATGTTCTTAGTGAAGACAAACTCCATGTCTTGGGCTGCACTTGGGAGAGGTAGGAGTGACTCACTCTCTTCCCTAAATTATACCACAACGTGGGGCATGCAGCAGACATTAGCAAGCTCCCAGTTATTCCAGAAGTTAGTGTGCTGTGCCAACTCATTACTTCCTAAATAGCTCCAGTGTCAGTGCTAAGTGGTGACTTAACTGACTGTCGACATTCACTACAAGGTCACTAAGCTAAGTCTATACTTAGGAACACTTTGGTGCTGCAAATGACATGGAAGTGATTTCATCTACACAAATTTTTGTGAGGATAAGAGGAACAGAGAATAGCTGGATTTTCTATGAAAGTGGTTATAAGCAGTATATTTCTTCTTTGCTCTCCTTCCCTAGGGAGGACTTGAGTGGAAGTCAAAAAACGAACAAATGGAAAAACTTTTTCACTATGAGGGTGGCCAAGCACTGGCATAGGTTGCCCAGAGAGGTTGTGGAGTCTCCATCCTTGGAGATCAAAACCTGGTCCTTCTGAACGTGGTCCTGAGCAACGATCTCTTCAGCAGGGGGTTTGGACCAGATGACCTCCAGAGGTCCCTTCCCACCTCAGCCATTCTGTGATTTTATGACTTTTTCTGGTTTGGCTCCAGTCATGACAGACATTCCAATACTTGAATGCCTTGTTTCTGACAATCCTTCCTATTGCAGGTCTGATGGACAACGAAGGTAGAAAACACAATTAATATTCAGCTCACTAACTAAAACCTGGAGAGGAGTCTCAGGAAAGCAAACACTAAAGACAACAACACTAAAGACAATTCCAGAAAGGAATTGAATAACAACTGTAAAAGTGAATATTCCTGCACTTTTTCCCCAAGGAATCCAGCATGTCTCTACTGATGACTGCAGTGAATGTGTGGCATTTCTCACTGCACAGAACTCTTTTTGGCTTGCACAGCTCTCTCTACAGTCCACATACTGCAAATGGATTCTTCCCTCCCAGCGCTCACTGAAGTCGACCTCCCCGAAGAGGCCCAGTGCCTATGATCAGATGACAAAAATGTGTACAGCTCCACTTGGCAGCCTTGAGCTTTCAGCATCTTCATCTTGAACTCCCAAATTCAAAACCTAATTCTCATCCCCCCACACCTACAGTGCTAGCACATCAGCAAGTAACTTATTCCTAACTTCATCTCCCTCGCCTCTTGCTACTATAAATCTCTGTCTTTCTAAAGCACTAGGCATTTTAGAAATACTTCCTGCAACCCCTGTGTACCAAGCAAAATCACAGAGGCTACCAGTACCATATTCAAAGCCGTGGTCACATTTGCCAAAATATTTCAGAGTAGAGCAGGACACTGAAATCAGTATCTTTTTAAAAAAGGTTTTAGTTAATTACTTTCATGGATAAGCAGTTTTAGCATTTTCTTCCACACCTTCCATGGGGCAGCTGGTCTCTTTACTGAGGACAAGAGTCCTGGAGCTGCCTGGTGCCAAGCTACAAGAACCTCTTTGTTCTCCTCTGTCCATGACACCAAAGGGCCATGATTGGCTCCAGCCAGCTCGCATTGATAGTCTATCAAAAATATCAGAAGACAAATTATCCTCAGCTGACCTGCAGATGTGGATAGGAGACTCCCTATAACAATAAAGATAAATATCTCATCTGTCATTTAAGGGGAAATGGCATATGGTTCTTCAAGTCTGATGATTCAGACATAATAATCTCCCAGCGATTAGGAAGACAGAGGCAAATAAATTGGGGGCAAAGGGGAAAGAAAGAAAATTGAAAGCAGATAAACTCTCTATTACCTTCCATTTTACCCCCAAATCTGTCTTGATCCATGTCTAAGAAAAGTAAAGGAACCAATCACTATTTGTTACTAGCAAGGCAGCACGGGATTGGCAAGTGTGTCTGCACACATGTACACTCCATTTTAAGCAAAGGTGGCAAGAAGCCATTAAAGTGTCAGTTTGTTCCATATTTCACTTTATTCTTCTGGCTTAGGTCAGGTACATCCTTAATGCACAGTGGGACAAACCACAGAGTAGCCATGGATCTCCTGCAATGCTGGAGTGGGCTGGCTCAGGCACACCGGCTGCCTGCACCTGCATACTTGCTCTGTCATAAAGTGTGGGACTGGGATTCAGCATGGAAGGGAGCATAGGCCTCCCCACACAGTTGTTGTCCAAGATTTCCTTATCATTTTCCAGCCCAAAAAGCATTGAATTTTGTTGTTTGGGGTTTTTTTCTTTGACCTACACCCATCTTCAGTCAATAGCAAGCTCATCCAGTCTGTATTATGACAGAGAAGGTGAGCTGCTCCAGCTTTCACAGTCCCAGCTGTGTGGGGTTATATAGAACAAGCTCCAAATATGAGGTTTCACTATTTAAAAATCATAAAAATTGAGTGGTAGCTATGCCTCTGATAGAGGTAGCTGCAGTAAGTTTGTGGGGAGTAACTGCAGGACTCTGTAGTTACTCACTTCATTAAGTCTTAATTGTAACGATTGCAAGGTGCAACCCCAGCACCATAATCAGATCCCGAGGTGACAGAGGCACGGATAATTGTAATGAGCCTTCCTCTGAAATGAAAGGCCTGCAGTTTTCTCCCCAGATGCTAATGGCACAAAGCAAAGTCAGAAAATGCTGTCAGCAGGAACCAGGAGAAGCTGGGGATTCAAGGAGACCCCTGGGCTTCAGAGTTTGCAAACAAATAGTAGGCAGATGCCATTAACCAGGGTTGCTGATTGAAATTCTGTTTCCTCTTTCTATTTCTAGCTTGCCATCAGAAGCATCCCAAGTAAACCTGGCCTCATCAGTACTTTGCTTTCCATAAAACTCTGGCAAAACCTACTTCTGTACAGGCAAAATCAGAAAGAAAGAATGGAAGGCAGTGATTGATCAATGCGCAGAGAGCAGTGCTGTTCCCTCCTTCCATGTGCCAGCCCAGGCTCTATCCACACTGACCCCATCAGCACTGGGTGGTGAGTACTTTCTTGACCCACTGGCCTTTCATTCACGGGACCAAAATGGAGGATTAACTGTCAGGGCACACCTACAGCTGAAGGATGAGTCAGTCCCAAGGGGCTGCTGAGTCAGAACTGAAACAGCCCCTGAAGTTGGAAAATGAGCATTCTTGTACAACCCAGTGCTAATGTCCAAGCAGGAAATAGAAATGAACTTTGGAATAGAAGTCAACAATTGCAAATGAATAAAGATGGGAGCAATGCTACCAGAAGCCCTTCATTCTGGTGATGTCATGGTTCCCAAATGCCCTTCAGAAATGCAAATTGCCTACAATGTAATAAAAAGGGCATTTTCTAGAGTGTGCAGAGCTTGCATAGTTTAATTAAGCATAAACTAGGGTGACTCTTGAAAGGAAAATGATGTGGATTGCATTCTCTAAGTGACCTTGGAAAGGCACTTACATACTTTCTCTACACAGCAATTAAGTAAACTCACACTTCATATGCTGTCACTCCTATTCCTTTCCTTTATTTAGAAAGATATTTTTTGTTCTCTCTGATTCCCTGATCTCGCCCTGATTTATCTCCATGCTTAGAAAATGTGATTTGTTTCCCTCAAGGTAACTAAACATTTGTCTACAGCCTCACCATCTCTGGTTTTCTAATCTCTACTTCAATATTACTTATATTAAACTTCTGGTGCGTGCTTTCCTTGCTTTCCACCAAATTCCACCTAGGCTACCTCACTGACATAGCAAAACTGGAAAAAGGAGATGCCTATAGAAATTTCTCATCCAATCTTCCCAAAACCAACCTAGCAGCCTTCTGTGATGGAGTGATTGTACCAATGGACAAGGGAAGGGCTACAGATGTCATCTGTCTGGACTTCTGTAAAGCCTTTGATGTGGTCCCCCACACCATCCTTGTCTAAATTAGAGAAAGATGGATTCGATGAGTGGATTTTTTGGTGGATGAGGAATTGGTTCGATGATCGCATCCAGAGGGTAGTGGTCAACGACTCAGTGTCTGGATGAAGATCAGTGACAAATGGTGTCCCCCAGGAATCTATATTGGGACCAGTGGCATTTAATATCTTCACCAATGACATAGACAAAGCCATCAACTGCACCCTCAGCAAATTTGCTGATGACATCAAGGCGAGTTGTGCACTTGACACACCTGAAGGATGGGATTTCATCTGTAGGGACCTGAACAAGCTCAAGAAGTGGGCCCATGGGAATCCCATGGGGTTCAACAAGACCAAGTGCAAGGTGCTTCACCTGGGTCACGGCAACCCCCAGAATCAGTACAGGCTGTGGGATGAAGAGATTGAGAGCAGTCTTGCAGAGAAAGACTTGGGGACACTGGAGGATAAAAAGCTGGACATGAGCCAACAGTGTGTGCTTGCAACCCAATTGTATTCTTGGCTGCGTCAAAAGAAATGTGACCAGCAGGTTGGAGAAGCTGATACTCTGCTCTGGTGAGACCCCACCAGCTCTGTGGTCCCCAGCACAGGAAGGACACTGACCTGTTGGAGTGAGTCCAAAGGAGGGCCACAAAAATTATCAAAGGGCTAGAGCACTTTTCCTATGAAGACAGGGAGAGAGTTGGGGTTGTTCAGTCTGGAGAAGGCTCCAGGGAGACCTCATTACGTTCTTTCAGTACTTTGAGGGAGCCTATAAGAAAGATGGGGACATCTTATTAGGGCCTGTAGCAACAGGACAAGGGGTAATGGTCTTAAACTAAAGGAGGTTAAATTCAGAGTAGATGGAAGAAATTTTTTAAGAGAAGGGTGGTGAAACACCAGACCAGGTTGCCCAGAGAGGTGGTGGATGTCCCATCCCTGGAAACATTCAAGGTCAGATTAAAGAGGGTTCTGAGCAACTTGATGTAGTTGAAGATGTCCCTTCTCATGGTAGGGGTGTTGGACACCTCATCACACAGCTAGGGCAAGAATGGTAAAGGCTTATGCGCAAATTAGCACTGGGAGATAGATTAGGGTTTTGTAGCTGTCATTTGAAATGCTTTCACAGTATCAGTTTCTCATTTTGTGGAGGATTTAATATCATGTAGCCAGCTGGTTTTTGTCAGATTTTGAAGATCAGTTTTGAAGCCCATTAGATCATCAAGGCTGCAGTTTCTCAAAAAGGAAGCTGACTGTATGGAGAGAAAGAGTTGTTAAGAGGCTGATTCCAGATACTAGGAAGAAAAAACAAAAAACCCCAACCACTGTTAGCAGCTTAACTCCCTTTCTTCTGGGTTAGGGTGTGAAAAAGAAGTCTCAGTAATTCCTGGCTGTGAGTATTGCTGCCAGGAAGGAATGGTGATAGCAGCTCATCTCCGGAGGCCAGCAGTGAATGGGACTTAAGAGGAGCCGAGCAGAATTCTTAGAGCTGTTTTTTACACATATGCCTTTAGCCTGACCTTTCAAATAGATCCTGCTCTCTCTTCCCCTTGAAATTTGCAGAGGAGTGACCATCCCCACATTGCTCTTTGGGAATGCTTTTCTCTTGGTATCTTGCTATGACTTTCAAGGAGTAATAGAAACTTTCCAAAGAAGATTTGAAGAATGTGGTAATGGGTGGAAAAAACCTGGTCACTTAGCAAGGGCAAAGAAACCAGGGGATGGTAGATGGGGAAATGGTGCTGATTTGCAACTGATGTTTGAGCTATGACGGAGTTTCAGTGAACCACACCACAAGGGCTGCTGACCCATAAAAAGGTGAAATACCCGAAAGGAAAGCAATGATCCCAGCAACTGCATCCCATTATGGTATGTCAGACATGTCTTTGATTGCACAAACCTATAATTAGTTATAGAGAATTGTTGAAGAACTAGGAGGAAACCAAAGAATTATTCCCTGCACTAGTGACTAGCAGGATCAGTGGATAACACTTAAGTATTGCTTTAAATAAAATGTATTCACATTTGATAGATTTATTTTTTTCAATTTTAGAGTAAATGTCAATGATTCAGTAAAAATTTAACAAATTTTAAGAGACCCCAGAGCAAAGATCAGAAAGTCTCAGGATTAATTTTAGGACTTGGTTTCTATTCATTCATGTAAGAAACCAAGCATGTAAGAAACCCACTTAAGTATCTTAAAAATTTTTAAAAGTTATTTTGAAAATTAAGATCTCGGTTTTGTGGTAAGAAAGAAAGGAACCGAGCTTATTATGAACCCAGAATCTCAGCAATAGCCGCATTACATACTTGCTAACACTAGATGGGGTATAAGGAAAGAGTGAAGGGGAAAGTTGGTGAACAGCAAAACCTTGGAGGTCTGAACTACTTCAGGCAGAGAAGCAGAAGCTTGCACCTTGTCCACTCCTCTGGCACTGTGGATCTTCACAACGTGGATATTTTAACACGCATGACACGCCAAAATTAGTCTCATTAACTACATTTTATTCATATACTGAAAGAGTACATACATGTGTCAGCGGCACAGATTGCACCAGCTCCTCTTTACTAAAAAAAGCTCAGTGTATATACAGCCTTAAAATGCTCCCGCTGTAGCTAGCACATATTAAATTGATGCTTATATAAACTACTGTTCTTTACATAGATTAATGTATTTTAGAATATATTAAAAATTGTCAGTTGGCATGTTCTGTTTTCTTTTCTCACTGTCTTGATGGTCTAACAGTTGCAACAAATTATGGATATGTATATTTTATTTACTATTCAAACCAATTTCTATTACAGAATATAGGTCATGGAGACAATCCTGCTGTTGCATTTGGAAAGGCAGAAAGTATTTTCGATGATTAGTGATTTCTGTTGTTATGGCTGCATCCTGCAGCTTTTCCTTGGGAGCAGGAAGAGCAGACCAAGGCTCTTTTTGAGATCCTGCCTTTGTTTAATCCTGTGCAAAGTACTGTAACCTTTTCTTTATCAACTGGTGCTTTTTGTCCTCCCTCTTAGCTTCTTTGACCTCCTGTACATGAACTCAGCAGAGCAGGCAGGCCAGTGTCTGACTCCAGGCTCTTCCTTGGGCCATGAGGGATGCTGAGCTGGGCTTTCTGACCAATCAACAGAGCCACTCAGCAGAAGCAGCAACCTGCCAGCAGAATTTATTTCCCTCACTCTCTTCTCCTGGTCCCGTGTGAATGAGCTACACTCCTGTGGATCACTTTATCCTCTTTATTAAGCCAGTCTCTGCAGAGACCATTTTAATTTAATTCAACTTGATAGCCAAGTCTCAAAATCCCCTTGGCTCTTGAAAGAGTACAATCTACTGGTGTTCAATACACAAGCCCTTTTCCACCATCCTCTTGCTACCCTTCAAGTTAAAAATGCCAGGATCCAATTTCTCTAAACCAGCCTTCCACTCTGATGCCCTTTGCTGACTGACTGGTACTCATAGTGAGCCCTAAAAGCAAATGCTGGTGCACTGAGAAATGCCCGCCTTGTCAGAATATCTAATTCTATTTAAACTTGCATGCTCAACAGAAAAGCAACACGAAATGCTTTCCCACAACACAGGTTAAATAAACACTGCTTGCCAGCCATATCCACTTTAAAATGTAAACTGGTAACATGGTAAGAAGTTGCATTCCCTGGCAGGGAATCTCTTTGTTTTGTTTCTTAATCCTAGGAGAAGTATTGCTAAAACATACTGCAAATGGTTTGTTTGCATCTACTGGTCTGATTGAACCACTGGGACTGACACTGCATTGGGATTTGGAGGGCAGCGCTCGATACTTCAGAGGGCTGGATGGGCTAGGATGCCAGTGTAGTTAAAAACAAAACCAGGTTGAGCACCTCTGTAGGAAAAAAAAATAGCAGGTAATTTAGGAACAGAATGAGTTATGTCTCTGACATAATAACTCACTAATAACTTTATTTCATAGCAGAGAGGCAAAAGTTGGGGAGGACTGTAATATCCCAGGTCACTTGTAGGTTATGACTCCTCACGGGAGCCCTTACACATAATCTCCTTCTGCAGCATACTTCATGCCTTGGATATCAGAAAGCCTATGAGAACATCTCTATTTGTGATAATAGGCCATGTTTCACATGTCCAGGGGGAAAATGTGAAGCTCATTCAGCAGAGGGACAGTAAAATAGTCCTGAGTATGAAGGAATAAAGGACAGTTTCTTTTGCTCCACCTGCTATAAGCAAAGCCTCCCTATAATCCAAGGCAGCAGCGCAGCAGCGAGACACAATGAAACAACCCAGAATGCTAAGTGGTATGAAAACTTAAAGAAACATATTTGTAATTGAACAGACAAGATCTCCAATACACAATTTTGTTGGACCAGGATGGTGAAGGGCCTTTCCAGGACAACAGCCCCTTCTGTTATCCTGAGAGAGACTCTGTGTGCCAGGACTGCCCTATTTAGGATGACTGAATGCCTTGGTCTGCAACCACCCAAACCACTAAAGAAGCACAGTCTGTCCACATCCTCCTGTTTAACCTTCAATGAATTGGCAATCTGGCAAAAAGCTGGACCCACCAAGTGGAAATCCTTCTCGGAGGCAGGGTCAGCTCTAGCCTGAAACAGCTCCAACTGCCTTGGTTTCAAATGACTTGGTAATACTGAAGTCACAGTTAGAGTTGAGACAGAAGGAGGATTCCCCAAATACAGCTTGTGATGACCCAAACCTGAATTTATTGCTTGTGAGCTGTGCTGGGGGGGAGAACACTAGAGAATAAATCATCTCACTGCGCACAGATGAGCTACAACATGGAGTGCGTAAATGTACATATGTGTTTCAGGCTAAGCTTAAGGTTTGCCTTCTGGAATGAGAGGTCACAACAGAATAACATGTTAAAACACCCAGAATCTATTGGGATCATCAGGAAAAGTATAAATTAGGGCAGAGTGAATTAGGATGGATTTCTGGAATACCTATTAAAACAGAGAGTGGATTCGTTCATGGCATCATGCAGACCTCTGGTATTTTCTGTCTGTATTAACTGGTTAAGACCTTGTAGTCTGAAAGTGACACACTCTTCTTTTCCTGGCTACCCAGTTACTGTGGGCTGGGCTACCTGTTATGCACATTTTAATGCTGAAAAAGTGAATAATGGAAGAAAAATGGCAATTGATTTTGACTTACTCTTCAGTCTACAATGAATTAAAATGATGCTTCAGATTTACTACAAACCACAAAGGCAGACCTCAAGAAACCAAAATAAAATGTATTCTGGAATGTTCCTGTTTGTTTTTACAATTCATCAATAACCATGAAGAACTGGCTCTAGTATTAAAATCATTACTAACATGTTAGTTTAGGAGTCAAGATAATTTCTATGCTTCGTATGGCTTACTCTTCACTTTCTTTTAGGAGATGTTCAATTCAAGGTAGTTTTCTGAACAAAATTTAGATCATTCTCTTAGATGTCAATATTAATCCTAATGCACTGCACTGCTCTTTGAATGAGTGCAGATTGCAAAATGTCTTGGAAAAAGGATAAAATGGACATGTCATGCAGTAAACAAGTAAAGGCAGTCCCTGATTAATATGCAAGTTTGAAAAGTTCAGAAAATGTCATCATAGTCCACAGGTGCACCCTGATTTTGGAAAGGTCTCTTTTTGTTTATTTTGTGTATAAATGTCATTCTACATAAATTTCACTCCAGCAGCTTTTCATGAACTCAAGTCAATGGTGATATGCTCAAATATTTGAGTGTTTCCTTTAAAACTAGAGGCAAAGAAAAAATCTCTTCGATCTGTTGACACAGCTGTGAAAGATCGTGGTGCTTGCACATAGATTTCTTTAAATAATCTGAATATCTTCTTTTCACCATCCCACTGGTAAATCTGGGAGAAGGTATAGTCACTTCCCAAGGCTAGGTAGTAATTGTTCTTGAAGGAGAAAGGCTGCAGTGTCATGGCTCCTCGGGATGGAAGAGCCTGTATCTCCACAAACTGTTTGCTATTCCATTTCATAACTCTGGAGTCACCAATGAATCTCGTGAGTGTGATGTACAGGTTATCTTGCATCCTGAAACTCTTCACAGCCAGGACGTCTTCCATGTTGGGGATTTCACTGTGTGGGACAAACTTTTTGGAGACTTTGTTCCATTGGAGTATAATGGGAACCTGGGCACGGCTTGAGAGAATTAAATGTGATTTCCCATCTATATCGAGAAACTCAGCATCAGTGTCCCTGAACCACTCATGAAGGGACTGATACGAATAAAATCCTTTGTTATTCCACTTGTACACTGTTGACAAACCTGCTTTAGAGCTATCTGCTATGACAAAAAACATTTCACTGTCTATCTCAAAAAGCTCTATGTCATTTGGCTTGGAAATTCGAGATACTTCAATATCCTGGAATTTGACAAACTTTGTCCAGCTTTCATCATACTTGTAAATGTGTGAGCCACCAAAGAGCTGTGCCACCACCACAAAGACTTGGTCGCCAACAAGAATGGCTTTACATCCCACTATAGACTGACCTATTGACCAAAGGAAAAAAAAAAGGCATGTATATTATCACAGTACAAAGCACCCTTTAAGCCCCAGAGAGATTATCAAATCAGCCCTCCCCTTTTTTAAACTTTCACCATCTCATAATTTGGTCTTCTGTTACATGCCATCACAGTTTCTTTTCGTGCATTTTTCTTCCCAATAACTGGAGAGATGACTTCAAATGTCACACCCTGCAAAGTATGCAAGTATTATATATCGTAAAATGCTAATTCCTTTTTATCCACAATACTTTTTACTTCTCTGTTTGTTCAAACACACAGCCCCTAATATCCAAAATAACTATTTAAGATAAATTTTATTATTTCAAAATAACAAAGAGTTGTTGCCTTGCTGCCAATCAGAAATCCAAAATTCTCTTATTCTTGGAATGTCTGTCTTTCCAGCTTAACTAGAAGAATGAAATATCGCATATTTTTCTTGCTCCAGAAGAGTTGGAGTCAGCTTTTTTCCTACTGTAAATAGAAATATTGATGCATCTTGTGGGTATATCATCTGACAGCAGGATGAAAAAGATAAATCTAACTCTGTTGTTTCTGTTAGGTATTCCTGATATTATGTTAAAATAGAAATATTTAGGAATATTGCAGTTGCCAGATTAGATCAGATCAGGTTATGGTCTGTTTTGAGAATGTCAAGTTACACTATACAAGAATCATATCAAAAAAAGTAACCACCAGACTATTATGACAGATTTTGTTGGAAGAAGAGAGGAATTCCTCTCTGAAGCACACAGTTTAAGTAGAACTGTAGCTGCACAAGTTCCTGATGTTTGCCTGGTCAGTCACAACAGGAGACTTGTCCTGATTCCTCTCCTGTGCCTTTACTTAAGGCTTTCACAGCTGGCCTAGAATGACCAGCTACCCACTCACTGTGGGAGCACTGTGAGTCCCTTCATCTCAAATACCACAAGGTATCTGTGGTGCAGGCGTGAATGCTTGAGCTGATCATCCAGGCTCCTTCTGGTCTACCCTAGTCAAAATTAACTCTAGAAGAGCTTTCAGCTGTCTCCTGTCTCCTCTTGCAGAGGACAGCAACGTCTTTCTCTGCATGTTCACTATAAAGGCAACCTTGACAACTAGCTCAGCTCCATAAGCCCATGTTGTAAATGCCTAAATTTAGATATCCGAATGCCAAGCATACAGATAGTAATGGAATTCCCTGTGGAGCACATAGCTGGCTCCAGAGCTCTACAAACATTCTTCAGGCTCTGCAAGAGGCTCCTCATGGACCTGTGTCCATCTCTTGCTCATGTACATTTCAGAGCTCAGGCCTTCCAGGAACATGGGATGGTTGTTTGAAAAACAAGCCTGAGCACACACTCTGGGTGTGGAGCTAGGACTCGAGTCCCTGGCAGAAATGTCTCATGATCAAGTGATTCACAGGAAGGTGAAATATGCCTGGACGGCAGCTGTCTTTGCAAATGACTCAAACTTTCAAGCTCAATTCCAGAGTTTTTTAGACTCAGCTAGCTATCTCTGGGCTGTTGACTTCTCAATTTATATCCACTGGTACATATTTCACGCTAATCTACCAAAACACGACAAAACCCAAAAGTGCAACATTTTTCATTTCCAACATTTCCTGGCAGAGGGGTAGGATCTCGAAAACTTTTGTTAGTGACACTCACAGCTGATCTGAGGAGGTAAGTGTTTGTTGCCTTTGTAGAATTCAACACCAGATAAGGACACAGCATACTCCTTGTTTCCCAAAATGTAAGGTAAATAATAATCTATCACACATAACAAGGAACAGGAGGGAAGGATGCTCCATGACAAATTTAACTCCCAAGCCTTCAGAACCACTAGCTTGAAGCAGCTGGGAAATCAGGCAGTGGATAACAGCTCTAAAGACTCTGTCCCTGCTGTCATGGTGTGACTGAGCACAATGAGTGTTGGTTAGGGACAGAACAGTTGTTAGAAAATCAGCTTTAGAACATCACCTGGCATTCACATGAGCTTTTTCTTTGATCAGTAGTCTGTCCAGGATGCTAATTGAGCATGTTTTTAAATTGAAAGTAAACATGGAAGCTTTACAGCACATCTCTTTGGGTAACAAGCACAGCTGAAATATTTCTATGCCCTCTTCAGCTGGGTTCCTGGCCAACCCACCCTAAAAGCATCCTTCAGACCTATTTTTTTCTACATGCAATAGAGTATTTTTATATTCTGTTTTACAGGCACTTTGGCAAGAGTGAGTGCTCCTTCAGCTTCTACTTTGACTTGCTGTGTGATTGAGGCAGTGAGTGCTAAGCTGGGCCACGCTGTAACATTCACAGCAAGTGTTTGTGCCTTCAGAACAATTTACAAGATCAGACAAAAAAAGCCCAGTTTATGTGCTACAGTGAAGTTAAATGTGCATGTATTAACAAGATACAATGCTCCGTGGACTCACTCATGTCCAGACATCCCACACTTTGATTGGCCAAATTCAACAGGGATTCAGGACAAAACCTAATAAACTGGTCCCACCTATGAATCTCATCCTTGTGAAATGCCAACAGTTCATCAATGACTGGAATTCCAGTGTTCATATACCTGTGATATTGTCGTAACTCCTGAAATTCATTTCAATGTGATCCCACTCCAGCACCATGCAGTTCTCCATGCTGGGCTGTGCAATGGCTACAAACACATCATTCTTTGAGTTGAACGTATCCACTGAAACGGACTGGTAGGGCAAAATCTGATGAACAACAAAATCTAGAAATATACATTTACAACAGTTAGGTTACATCCTTGCTGGACACACAGAGTAAGTGGTAGCTGATTATAATGATTTACACTGAAAAATGACTGAAATACTCTGGATTTTGTATAACACTAGAATGGAAGTGTCAATGCTTATATTAGGCATGCAGCAACAGGGGAAAGTGTCTCCTGCTTCAGGTATCATAAACTGTCCTAGGAAAATATAGTTGCCAAGGAGATCAAATAGGTAAATAGTGAAAGAAATCAGATTTTCCCGCTAGGCTGGCTACTATCAATGCAATCAGGATATCGAGAGAAAAGCCTCTTTTCCTACAGCTGGAAGTGGCTTTCTTACCAAGCAAAATGGCCTTGCCAGAATCATTTTGATGCTGAGAGATGAAAACTACCAGCTGAAGTCCAATAACTTCTTAAGTCATGCAAATTTAATCACTAGCAATTTGTGATATGCTAAATCAGACAGAAAGTGAAATGATATCTGAAGTTTGTCTGGGGATAACCCCATTTCATCTAGACCATAGACAAAGTGGTGTAATCAAAATTCAGTTAACACAAAGTTTTATGGGGCATTGTAATGTAGTTTAGGCATCAAATACAACCAACCTGAGAATTACTATCCAGTGGAAAACTTATCCTAGACTGAGCAATTGGAGCAAAAAAAGTCACCCTGGTGTAAGTCAGCAGTCAGCACAGAGCCAATCTGGGTCAAAGCAAGGAGACTGGGGTCTGAATTTGATCTTTGATCTGACAGCTGGGCAATGTCATCGTCATTAGGAAAAAACCCACGGTATAGCAGACCTGGCAAAGAAAAGCCAGCACTTGAGACTAGAATGGGGCGAGATGCCTGTGTTGAAGTAATGTATGCACAGAGATACATAGAAAAAGAAAGGCATCTTCTGCTATGATGGCATTTCTCTGCAGAACCACACACTACTCTGTTTTAAGCTCTATTTGCTACATGCCTTCATCACACACTCCTATGCTGGAAGGGCCTGAGCATCTAGGGATTTTGGTGAAATGGTAATTAAGTCCTCACTCGACTCCCTTATTTTGGTGCATTATGAAATAATTGCTTCTGAATGAAGAACCCTCTGTTTCTGCATGCTTGAAAGCCTTGCCCTTGAGGAGTTACACTTCTGGAGAATAAAGATAGATGACTACCATTAAACAAACAGAGCAGATTCTACAGCTGCGAAAGAAATGACAGTCCTCATTCTTCGAGGGACTGTTATAAATAGAGCTTGGGCTTGGTTCATAAATGCTGTTAGGCAAACAGGAAAGTTATCTTCATTCCCACTGAGAAACTAAAAGGACTGGAGAAAACTGACACCAAAGTATGTAGAAAGTAAAATTAACTGACCAATCATGAAAGATAGATAAAGGATAGAACAATAGCAGATAGAGTCACAGAAAATAAAAAAAAATCTTTAAATCTTGAGAAAAAAAAACCAAAACAATAAAAAACTAATCCTGAAAAAGACATGTCTTGAAGTCTGAACAGTTGTGAAACACTTCGGAGAACTCTGTGAATTGAAACAAACCAATCTGTATGTAAAAATAGCTAGCAAAATCAGTTATAATCAGTAAAAACCACTATTTTTAGCACCTTCTGGAAATACCAGACTCTAATGTAGAACAGGGTTACACCGTAAAAAGATGCTGCCACATCAGGCTTGCCAAAAATTTAGGCTTTCGGGGCTTGCTTTAGTTCTACATGCCTTGCTTTAATGCTAGACAGAGCTAGTACAGTAAATACATGATTGAGGGGGCTCTTTTCCAACATTTTTCTCTTTTAAGCTGGATCCCCTGCATGGGAGAGGGAAGAGGATGCAGCCCCCACTTTCCCCATGTGCTGCAGTCCTTCTCTCCCACTCCATACATAGTTTTGCTCTCCCTGTCTCAAGACGTGGTTTTCATGCTGGTTTTTGCTGGCTGAGGCTGGGGTGGTCCCCTTGTCCTCCAGTCACTCACTCTGCCTCTGCTCCCTCTGCAGTTGAACTGGCATGAGGAGTTCATGGATGAGGGACCCAACACTTATATTGGGCTGATTTCTCTTCCGGCAGACCCTGCTCTAGCTGATCCCAGCACACAGGAGCATGGATGCTGGCAGAGGAGAGAATGCAGGTAGGACGCTGGAGGACACTAAGGAAAAGTGGCAGTGATGATATGTTTGGGCAGCAGCTTCTAAACTGCATCCTGTGAATTGGTCACACTCTCCTCACATCCCTTCTTCCCTGCAGTGGAAACTTCTACTCCAGGTGAGGCTACCCACGACCTGGGTGTGCACCAGGGAGCATTAACTATCCCTTCCATTCTCCCAGCACAGGAGATTTCCAGCACAGGAGCACTTACGGAGCAGGTACCTATTAATTTGCAACCTACCTCCCTTCTAGCCAGTGGGGAAAGACAGGACCACCTCCAGAAGGCAGTCCCAGTTAGTTAAAGAAAGGAGAAAACAAGCTTCCAAAGCTCAGTGAGATGATCCCTGCCTGCAGGTCTGGGCAAAGGGGTGCTTACAGCCACAGCACAGCCCCCTAACACACTGTTGTGGGAGAAAGACAAGAAACGAAGTGAAATGGCTTAACCTGCTTCCATGATGCAAGCACTGAGAAATGGAGAAGACAGATGTTATCACAAAAAGAGTTAAATGTGCAGATCACCAACACTGAATCACTTTCTCTGTGAAGAAGCAACAGGACCATTTTGTTCTTTGTCTTTCTTTCTGTTTAAATTTGGCAGTACCTCTTTTCATCTCTCCTCCTGTTACCATTGTAGCAGTTCAGCTGATGCAATGAACTGACTGAGCCGACAAGATGCACAATTTATCAAGCAAACTGCTTTGTTACCACATCCTACATCCAGTCTTACTTGACAGAGAGTACTGGAGACCAGAAATGATGGAAAGTCTGATCCCACCTGGCAAAGGAGGGAAACACTAAAGTCTAACACGAATGAAAGAGGTTTGTAGAGCCCTTCCTGTCACTGACTGGGAAAGGAAAATACACCTACAGCATATGTTGTTTTACTTCAGAATATGGTATAAGCCTGAGCCTCTGACTAATCAATCCTCAAGCACTGAATATGGGATCCCTTTGGAGCTGGGGGAGGCAATGGCAGAGAAGGAAAAAGCAGCAGTGGCTTGATATCGCAGAGCATGAGGGTCATACACAACAGTGTGTGACAGCTCTGTGCTGTGCTGTGGAAGCACTTCTCCAGTGGCATTTGAACAAATATTCAGCTGGGCAATTCTAGCCCCATAGAACACTTTCAGACCCCAAAAACTCTACAGCACATGAAATTAGATTTGTGCTTGGTGTAATTTCCCTTAGAGCACACGAAGTGACAAATGTTAAGGGTGAAATTTGCCTGTAACAACTTCATAGTTTCTAGGTAGGAAAAGGTGAAAGAGGGGAGGTAGGTCAGTATAGGTCTGAGGATCAGTATGGCTTGTTCTTGCACATTGTTGGTGCTTTTAAACCAGACTGCAACGAAATAAAGCCTGCTTTTACTTTGTACTGTTGCCTCTCAGTGATTTGGCAGACATGGGAATGTAACTGTGGTACCATTCTAAGCTTCATTGCTCTCCTGTGCTTGACATCCTTATATGCAGCAGATTATTGCACTTTACCTCTGCTGCTGTTCTGTCATAATTTTGAATTCTGAGTTCATTCTCTTTTCCTTCACACATTGCCATGGAATTACCTTTCATACCTTTTCCTGAAACTTTGTTTCACATTACTAGTAATCAACTTTTCTGTTATCTTTTAATAATGATGACTGACTCGATGACAGATGAGAACTCAAACATCTCTGATATTACGGTGTAGAAAAAAGGCAGAGTGCTGACATTCTATACATAAAAGGTGAAAAACAATACTCGCAGCTGATATTTTCAGTTATATGATGTGACTACATTTAAAGATAGGTAACTGCAGCTATTTGGTCATAAAATATAAGCATAATCACATGCAACTTTCTCTTCATTTCCTTCAGCATGCTTTACATTACCTAAAAAAAATGAAGATCCTAAACAGACAGTAGTCAGAGTATTATTGGACATTTCTCTCCAACTTAATGGAGTTCCATGAAGATCTGCTGGCACTATTGCCACCACATTTGATGCTAATAAGTCGTGGCTTATTAAATAAATAGAACAGATATAGCCACATTTTTGAACTTATTTTTATTGCTTTCTGTGAAATACTGAGATTTTGTGAAGCTCATCTGCCATAACTATATGGCTTTATTCCAGATAATAGAAAGCATTCTGTGATGAAAATTAAGCCACAAAGTGAGTCATAATCAAGTCTTTTGGAATACAAATTGTCAGAGCTCTTTTCCTATTATCACTTAATCCAAATAAAAACTCAGTACTTACTTCGGCTTTGAAATGTAATTTTCCCATTTTATACTTGTTCTAGTACTTGGATGTACTTTATATGTAACCCTTTCCTCCCCCCAGGTCATGCTCACAGAACGAAAGGGTATAGTCTAAATGTCTGATATTTAACCATTTGTAGTGTGCTTAGAAATATACATTCTGAATACCTGTAGTGATGCATTCATAATCAAAACTTGTCACATCATTTAACTTCTTATCCTGATATTCTGCTGGACCAATACACAGGACATCAGAAACAGTGGAATTTGTCATCTTTAACCACAAAAACAACCACTTGGCTTTGCAGTCACACTCAAATTTATTTCCCCTTAAATCTCTAAAAAACACACAGAAATAAACATATTTGAAAAGGTTGATAGCAATATGAGTACTACAGAACTGTTATCACCTTGACATGCTGAATTTCAAAATATCTGAGTATCCTTGAATTGTTCTGAACTGAGAACAGGGAAGTCTCTTAAGTTTTATTTGGACTCTTAATATGGGCTCTCCTTCACTGAGTTTTTTTGAAAAATTGCTACAGTCTACTCTCACTTATAACCATAGTAATAGAACACTGTGATTCATGTGTAAAGTTAATTTTTGGTAAACTTCTATAGGATTAGGACTGTAATGTAAATAAATCCTGACAGTCAGGCTGTCTGCTGCAAGCCTCCTTCACACCACCTACCACTGACACGGATAAACCCATTCCTTCACTAAGCTGTTCCAGTACTGCTGGTTGACTGAGTGGTCTTGCCAGCACCATTTCTGAGTTACATTAAAATGCAGATGTAAGGCTTGTATTGTTTAAGTTGCTACCGATGTAGAGTCAATTTAACCTCCCTCTACTAATGTATGTGCAATTTCAACATTGTACTTGTTCTTTGATCCCTTGGTAAATTTTGTGGCTTACAATTATACTTTGCTGTTGGGGAAAGCCAGGCCAAAAACAGGGGAAGCTCAGTTGTACAAGGAAACGCTGACAGTATATTAGCAATGTGCTACAACTGCACAAAACCAAGGAAAAACAGCTTTTTTTTTTTTAATTAATGCTTTTAATTAAAATAATCTCAGGGAATGCGTGCAATATTAACAGGGAAAACTGTTCAGAGAAACTGTAGCTTTAAAATTCATTGTCTCCCTTTCCCTAAAAAACAATTTACATGAAATATCAGAAGGAAGTACAATGACACAAGCTATATACGGCATCGTGAGGAGCAACAGTGATATAAGAAAAAGGAGTTACTTCAGAGGATTCTATCAAGTAAATAATTATGAAATGAAAAAAGGTAGAACAAAAAAATACACTTTCTTTTCTTCTGTGTAGTTACCAGATACAGCACCACACCCCCAGAAACCTAGAACAGAGAACAGCAGAGTGACAAAAGCAGGCATTCAATAGAAAGATTGTCATTACTTACAGTTCAATTAGAGAATCTAAATAACTGAAGACATCCTTTGGCAGGGCTTTGAGGTGGTTATTGGCCAAAGAACTGGAAAAGAAAGTTAGAGCTTAGTATCATTGCTAACTTTTTTCTGGTGGCTCTTACCAAATCTGAGCTCACTCACAGGTTGTTAATTATCTGATACTGTCCTGCCACTGGCATTGTTAGTAGTTATCAGGAACAGGTGTTAGTTATTCCCATTCAAGAATGGGGATTGCTCGAAGATCACAGAAAAGTAAAATATTTAAAGCTTTTTTATTGCCGCAATGCAAATGTAGCACACAGAGCAATAAGTGAGATGCTGAAAAGAAGCAGCAATGTTAGTCACGGTGTGGCGGCCGTACCGGTGCAGCACTGGGGGTACCAGCTGCACCCCACCCCAACGTGCTGCAGTGCTGCCTGAGCAGGAACTGCTTTAAGGCCAGTTCTTAATTTATGAAAGGCACATTGTTGACAGAAGGAGGAAGCAGACACACAGAGGGAAGAGAAGGTTTCAGTGTAGTGGTTCCCCAGAGGAGTTTCATTCAAGTAGGAATTACTCTATCAAGTCTTAAACAACTTACAGGTGAGTCAGGTCTCGAAGGCCACGAAATGCATTTCTTGAAATGGTTTCAATTTTGTTTCCTTCAATGAATCTAGGGGGGGAAAAAGTATTTTAAAATACTTTAATTAACATTATTATTAGCATCACTAGTGCTTTAAGCTATGGTTGCCAAACTCAGCAGGTTCCTGGGCAGCTCCTTTAGACTGAAAGGTAGGAAGTCTCAGTGGAGCTGCTCACTTTCCCTTATCCTCTTTCCTTGGGCAGACTGCAAGGAACGATGTAAGTACCAGGCAGCACAAGGGACAACACATAACAAAAAACATCCAGCAGAAAAAGAACAAAGTGAACAAGGCAAAAAAAAATATTCCTCCTGGTAATCCTCTTGGGATGTGTTGTGTGAGGCAAGAGAACTGCACAGAAGGGACTCCTGAGATGGGCTTTAGAAGCTGAAGTCCTACCTTCCCCTCACAAATCACCTGCCTTTTAAAACCATGGGGCAGCACAGAGGTGCTAGGGCTGCTCGGGCTGCAGACCAACACTGATTGGGAGCTCCCGTGGCTGCATGCACAGTGCCACCTCCACACCCACACAGCTGTGACTGGAGCTGCAGACATTCAATGCCTGCATAAACGGCACGACCACTGCCTTGGTTTTGTTCCGGCTGCCGCAGTTCAGCTCTCTCCAGCTGGGACATCACCTCTGCAGGGTGCCCAGCTGCACACCAGTCATGGCCCCGTGGGCTGGGGGAATAATGACAGGCACATATCGATTCCAGAAGCACGCTGCTCCTCCTGACTGCATGTCAGCATTTAAAGAAAGAGCTGATATTTGAGCATCTTGACCCCTAAGCACTTAAGGACGCATCCCTAAATACACCATCAGCCCAGCAAAGCGATTGCAGCCAGGTGGTCATCAAGATATTGCTTGGTACAGCTGTACCTGGATGAAGACAACTGCACGCTGACTTTATAAAAGGTTTGATGAGATAAAAGCGCCTCCCTTCCTCCTATGCATCCTTTTTTTGCCTTCCAGAGAAGTTACAAGAAAAATGTGAGACAAGATCTCCTCTCTCAAGAGTCAAGATGGGAATGCAGGAGATGGCAAGTGCTCTTGGCTCGGCAGTTTAGATGTAGCCAAGATCCTTCACAAAGTTACTGGGACCCTGACTGGATGAGAAGGTGCTGTGTCTAGGTAGAAAGTGTCAGAAGAGGGTCGGCCATTACAAGGCTGTCTGGGGACATGAATTCAGTCTGCAGAGCAGAAAGCCACACTGCTTCCTGACACCTTCACTGGCATCTGGCATCTCTGCACAGCGCCAGCTCACCAGTCTGTGCAAATACATAAGGCTTCACTGCAAATAGCACAGCAAGATGATGCAAATTTGGGCTCAGTAATTTGCCGGATTCATGAGTCACCAAAGTTGGTCTCCAAGAGGTGCTACTCTGGGAACACCACTCTGTTCACCAGCAAAGCTCCTGTCTTTATCAGACCTGTTTTACCCAGACTCTGAACACAGAGTCAATTAGTTTAAGAGTGCATTGAATGTCATTATCAGTGCCGCAAGTGCAGCAGGACACAGCTGGTGCTCCCCAGCTGCTCTTCATCCAGAGACTTTGCTTTGTACACAAAGACATTTCTCATTCTTGTTTGTCAGTGAGGTTTCCTTGTTCTCCATAAAGTCTGATCCCTGGTAACTAAGACACATGAGTTATGGAAGCTGTAATAGTCTTCCTGGCTGCGAGGCCAAAAAAACGAACCACAGAGAAAGGCTACTCACGGCCAGTTCCCAAAATGTGTAGGGTAGATTTGCTAGGAAGAGGAAGAGCTCTATGGACTTGGCTGGAAGGGCAACCACAACCAGTACCCAAGACCACTCATCCAGCTGCTAAAGTAATTTGAAACCATAAAGCTTTACCAATCTTCATGCTGCTCCCTGGCTTGCAGCTGGTGACTGGGGACAGCTGAGGAGAGTAGGATGTTTCTTTTGGACAGGGATCTGGCTGCAGTCACCAGTGCAATGGCCACAACTGCAGGAACAAGCTCATCAGCACTTGAAAGTAAGTAATTAATGATATAACATAAAAATGTTATTCTTCCTTTTCACAAACATACAGTAAATAATTCTTTTTCCTATAGACACAAGGAAAAGAGAATACTTAGATAACTTCCTATCTGAAAAATCCAGATGTAGCTGAATCATGGATTTTAGCATACACCATTTGCCATTATCCTCTATTTCTTGGTCTGCAAAATTCCATTGGTGGCTGCTCCACATGTATCAGACTATTAACCCTGAATATTTCTAACTTTAATACCTATTTGTCTGCAAGACTTTAGCAATAGTCAGTTTTATCAGCATTGGCCTGTCTTTAGAAAAGGACAAATGCTTTCCACAGCTACCTTTCAGAATGGAAAGGGGGGTGGAAAGAGGAATTTTTTTGAGGTTGTATTCATAGTTTCAAACACACCAGCTCATATCCAGTAACACAGAGAAATGCCAGTCCTTTGGAGTACAAAGGGAAGACAACCTTGTAGCAGGGTTAATACTTTTTTTTAAAAGAAAGTATTTAAAAGAACTAAAAATAAACAAAAAATAAGGATCAGGAAATGAAAGTAATGTAGGAAATTAAAGCAATGTAAAAAATGTAAGTGAACTATGTAAACTAAAGGAGATTCAAATAAATTTAAATAATAATATAAACAATCACAATAATTTATGTTGTATGACATATATTTATCTGTTTATGTATTTATAATTAATATACAAACATAAATGACATGGGCATTAAATGGGATATCAGAAAAAAGGAGAAGTTGGAGAAGAAAGCTGGGGGAAGAGAAAGAGGATGGTAATCAAGGTTGCTCTGGGCAGTACACGAATACTCTGCAATTCCTCTTCAGGCTGCCTGCAGGTCAGGACAGGCTTTCCCACCTCTTGTCTGAGGTTCAAATCCCCTTGGCAGTGATGACACTGTTCTGGAAAGCCAAGACAAGCTCTTGCTAACAATGCCTTTTTGATGTGCTGTAATTGCACAGAGACACCTTGCATTCATGGCATCTTTTAACAATGCACTGTAACCTTTGAAAGATCATGAGCCACCGTAAAGAACATTCGCACAGGAGTGAAACATAAATCCTTCATCTCCCCTGCTCTTGGGAATCACCGTAAAGACCAAGACTCCACAGCAGGAGCCTTGGCAACTTATCAAAATATCTTTATTTATAGGGGACATAAAGTACCAAACTTACAGGTATTCTAGATGGAAGAGACCAGCAAAGGCATCATCTCGTATAATAGTGAAGGAGTTGGAGTTCAGCAAGCTGAAAATGGAGAGCAGGCATTAGGAAAGCACATTAAAACCTGACACACTGGATTACGCCTATTGTGTTTATTGCCCATGACCAAACTAATCTTACTGACTTGAGCCCATATTGCCCCACCAATGCAGCACACATAAAATATTGTGGAATGGTCTATTAAAAAAAAAAAATCAAAGGCATAATGTGATGGCAGTTAATGTCCACTACTCTCCAGGAAAATACTTGTTGTGCCACTGACCTTGACTAAATGCAACCTGGTCCTCAATTCTGTGGTCCCCTGAGCAGGACAAGCCATTATGAGATGGCAGGTCTGCTGAGTGTGGACGCCAGTTGTTTACCACCCCTCCTGCCCCAGCAACAACTTTTAAGATCATCTCAGCACCAATCATAAGCTCAAAAGCACCAGCACCAGCTCTCATCTATGCAGTTGCAGTGGGTCAGTGCTCACTTATTCTGTGCTCCCAGGGAGATGCTCCAAGCCTGACCTGCAGATGGGGTACAGCCCACGGTATGGGAGGACAGCACCCAGTTTCTCAGCTGGAAACAGAGACATACCCAAACCACCAGAGATGGAGAGTCCTGCTATCCTGATAAAGCAAAGCCCTGTGTTCGCAGGTGGTGTGGAGGAGCAGTGGTGCTGCCTCCTCCAGGTACTGCCTTGCCCTCCTCCTGTGTGAAATTCAGGGGCAAAACATATTAGAGCTGCACCAGAGTGGCTGTCACCTGAGCCAGGACAAGGTAATCGGGGAGAAGGATGCTACAGGAGCTTTGTCAGCAAAGTTCCTTCCTTGTTGTATCAAAGTACAACAGTGGACTATTTCCAGTGTTGGTGTTCAAAGGCATAGAGAGTAATTTCCTTTCAAGAAAATAGCAAAACTTCTTATTCAGTATAAAAAATGAACACTACTCAAAAGAAATAATTTTTGGAAAATCTAAGAATTTTTTGCTATGAATGAACATGTCTGCACTAATCGCTTTATTAGAGCAACTTATTAATCCTCTTTCTCTATGGTTTTAGGCATTTCACTAAAATTAATTTAGAAGACTAATGAACATGAAATGCAAACTTTCCCTGTGGTCCTTGGATAGTATGCTAATGCTAGACAAATGCTCCTTAAATTATCCCAAAGAAATCTGACAAAGATGCAGACTGCCATCAAAAATAAATCCTTGCGTTACTATTTTACCATGACTACTGCCACAGAAGACATTGTCCTGAGGTGCCCAAGTCCTCAATTATGCATGCAGCTCTTTTGCCATTTAATCATTATTTTTTCTCATGTTTAAGGAAATAGTCACAAATTACACTAACTGACAGAATTTGTCAGGGCCCAAGGCAGTCACAACGGTGACAAAACCCTCTCACTGCCACATCTGACTTACCACATAAAGTGACATGACTTCTGACTTCCTCAACAACTGACCTCTGTCCACCATTCCCCTCACTCCAACATCTCCTCCTGGAAATCTACTACAGCTAAGGAAAAGGGACAACTTTCTTCTGCTCTTCCTGCCTCTTCCTAATACCACCATCCAAAAAAAGCCGGATTTCCCCCATTTCTTATTTTCCACCCACAGTTTCTCTTTACTTACCCTAGGATTCCTCCCTTTCTTTCCCAGATGGCACAGCTGTTTGTTTGCCCCCATTCACCCACGGGCAAAGTCCTCCTGCCCTCTGCTCAGGGCTCTGTACTGATCCCCAAATCTCACAAAACCTTGGGTTTGGGACTGATGTCACAATAAAGGAGGTGACAGTTTCCACCCCTTGCTTTGCCCACTTCTCCCCAGCATTTTGCAAGGGATGCTGCTGCCCCTAGTAGTGAGATAGGCCTTTGAGTCAAACGAGTTGGGGTGCCCAAGGAGAGGAGGCTGGCCATCATGCTACCAGATGCCTTTAGGCACCTCTTGCTAAGACCAGTTTTAACATCTAACTCTGTGGAAAGCACTCAGCCTAGGTTTCTGGCAGGCTTCAGATCTTTTTGCTGAATTTTTCCTCGCAGTGTGTCTTTGCCTGGGGGGTAACCCAGTCTTTATGGGGTGGAGGGGGAGGCACAGAGAGTCTGCTTGGTATCCAGGCGTTCCTGGCAGCCTACACTGGGCTAGGCAGGGCACAGGCTGCAGCTCAGCTTCGCCGCAGACTACCAGAGAAACGAGTACCCAGGCTCCCCAGGGGGGTTGTACCGCAGTCTGTGTCTGTACCTTCCCTGCTACTGCCTCCCAGGACAGCTAAATTAAGCAAGCTTGGGTAAGCTCCTTGAGCTTCAGGCACGCACCTAACTACAACCTGAGCACTGCGAAGCAACTTGCCCGAGGACATGAACGAGGGAAGGTTGCAGAGTGCTGGAAGCAGGACCACTGTTTCCTGGGACAGTGGACCACTAGGTCAGAAGGCATCCAAGGGGCCACCCTCCAAACTGGATACTGAGGCAGAGTCATGCTGCAGACAACACCAGCACTTCACACACAGAGGCTTCCCTCTGAAGTGTGTCCCGGCAGCCTCTGCTTGCACCATCCTGCCTGCAACATCCGAAAGCCACTGTCAAACTCCCTGGCATAAAGTGAACAGGAGTTAGAGCCACCACATGACTCCAGAGAGGAAAACTCAGCCCTAAACTAATTAAAGCTGAAGATAAAAAAAGAGAAACTTAGGGCATCAGAAAACATTCTGCCCTACTTCAGTAGCTAAATACACATTTTACAAAGTAGTTTATGAGCGGAAAATGCATCCCTGTTATGAAACGGCGGCTACATCGGGGGGCTGCGCAAGCTGGGGATTTAGCTGTTACCTCTCTTTTTACAAGGGAAAAGGACTCTGTTTAGGAGGAACGGGGGGGCTCTATGCTTAAAGGGACTCTAGGAGAAACGGGCGAAGTGCTACTTGGCCGTAGTCCTTTCCAATGCCATACTTACAGCAGCTGCAGGGAGGGCAGGTGGGAAAACATCCTGTCCTTGACTTCGGAGAAGGTCCCGTTGACCAGGCTCCTGGAAAAAAGAGATGCTACCCATCAGGCGGGACCGCCCCGCACCCCTCCATCATCTCTCCTCCTCCTCCCGCGCCCCGCGTACCCCCGCACTCACAGGGAGCCCAGGCCGGCGGGCAGGCTGCGCGGCGCCCCCGCGGCCCCCACGCACAGCGCGGACTCCCGCCAGCAGCTGCAGGGCGGCCCGCAGCGCGGGGCCCTGCGCGGGGCGGCGGGCGGCGGCAGGACGAGCGCGGCGGTGCAGAGCGCGGACAGCAACCGCAGCGGCACCGCCATCCCGCACGGCCGCTGCCCGCCCGCCGCCTCCCGCCCGCGCCCTGACATCAGCGCGGCGCCGCCCCCGCTGCGGCGCCGGGACGCGGAGGGGGGGTCCCGGCGGGCGGGGCGAGGCGCGGCCGGGGACACCTTCGCCCTCCGCCTCCCGGCAAAGCGAGGGTGGCCCCCCGCTGGTGGCTCCCGAGTGATGCTACGCCAAAAAATGGGGGTGGAGAGCGCTGAGGTGCTGGAGGGTGTCCAGAGGAGGGCAACGAAGCTGGTGAAGGGTTTTGAGCACAAGCCTGCTGGGCAGCGGCTGAGGGACCTGGGGGGGTGTTTAGCCTGGGGAAAAGGAGACTCGGGAGGGATTCATCTCTCTCTACAACTTCCTGAAAGGAGGTTGTAGTGAGATGGGTGTAGTCTCTTCTCCCAGTTACCAAGTGACAGGACGAGAGGAAATGGCCTCAAGTTGCACCAGGGGAGGTTAACACTGGATATTAGGAAAAATTTCTTCACTGAAAGGGTGGTCAGGCTTTGGAACAGGTTGCCCAGGAAAGTGGTGGACTCCCTGTATGTGTTCAAAAAATCATGGAATCATAGAATCATGGAATGGCCTGGGTTGGAAGCGACCTTAAATATCATCTAGTTCCAAGTCCCCTGATAGTGACAGGGATACCTTTCGCTAGACCAGATGGCTCAGAGCTCCATCCAGCCTGACCTTAAACACTTCTGGGGATGGGGCATCCATAACTTCACTGTGCAGCCTAATGTGTTGGTGTGGTGCTTGAGGACATGATTTAGTGGTGGACCTGGCAGTGCTGGGTTAATGACTGGACTTGATGCTCTTAGAGGTCTTTTCCAACTTTAGTGATTCTGTGGTTCTAAGATCAACTCCAGGGATGTCTAGGTCATGAAAGATGCAGATGGATGATGGCACCACACAATTACATTTGCTTTGTGGTAATATGTGTGTGTTAAGTACTGATTAATTGAATCTTGTTGTATCTGAATGCTCGAAAGGTTTCAGAACTGTGTGTAAAACCACATTTGGGGGGCCCTAACTTGAATTGGGCACATCATTCACATCAGTAAAAGAATTACTCTTGTAGCTTTGTGGTACAAGTTACTTGTGTTTTAACATCAAAGAATTACTCTTTGTAACTCTAGTAACTTTCTCTATTCTCCAAGTCTCACTCCTTGCTTTGCACAGCCCAGTTGCAAGAATCTCGTGACAATTTCCACAGTTGCAGCTTGTGCCTGCTGCCCCTCACCATTGCCCACACAGCTCCAGTAAAGCCTCCCGTTAGGTGACTGAAAACATCAGAGGGACTCCTTCTCTTCATGCTGAGCAGATCCAGGTCTTTTCATCTCCACTTATACACAATCCCTCCAGCAGGCAAAAATTCAGAAAGCATGAGCAACACCTGAGTTAATGGGTTAAATAATTTATCACCTGATTAGGCAGAAACAAAGGAGAGAAATTGTCTGAGATCAGTGTTAGTCCCAGTTTTGTTTGCCTTGTTTTATCTTTCCAGTGATTTAAATTATTTGTGTAATACACCTCTTTGCAGGAGCTATTATGCACCACATCTGCATCTTAATTCTACAACCACAATAATCTAAGTATGTTTATTTCATTGGCAAGCAGACAGAAATTGTTGTGAACCATGAATGCTGCTGGATTTTCCTGTCATTCTCTTCCATCTGGGTCACTGGTGCTTTATCCTGAGGTCACTGTAAGCAGCAGAAAAAAAAATCAGAAGAACACTACCAGAAATCAAAAAGTTTTTATACTGTCTCTCGCAGCATGATTCTGGACAAAATATCCAGCACACAGCTAGACAAGTACATAATACACTGAGTAAGCAACTGACTGACGGGTTGGGCTCAAAGGATATAAAGCTATTAGACTGTGTCCAGAGGAGGGCAATCAAGATGGTGAAAGATCTTGAGGGCAAGACTTATGAGGAATGGCTACAGTTCATGGGTTCGTTCAGCTTGGAGAAGGCTGAAGAGTGACTTCATTGCAATCTACAACTTCCTCAAAGTGTCAGCAAAGGGGCAGATGCTGATCTTCTCTTTCTAATGTCCAGTGATAAGATGCAAGAAAATGGAAAGAAGCTGCATCAAGGGAAGTTCAGGTTGGCCATTAGGAAAAGGTTCTTCACTGAGAGGGTGGTCAGTCACTGAAACAGTCTCCCCAGGGAAGTGGTAATGGCTCCAAGTCTGACAGAGTTCAAGGAGAATCTGAATGTGACTTAGTCATATGGTTTTGTGTTAGGTAGTCCTGTGAGGAACAGGGAGTCAGGCTTGATGATCCCTATGGGTTCCTTCCAGCTTGAGTTATTTTATGATTCTATGAAATAGAAAAGGCCCAACAATAATTTCCCAAAACTTCAGTGAAGTCATGATGTTCACATGAACCAAACAAGACATTTTTCCATAAAGCGTGACTGCTGTGGCCATCCAGGGATGCCACTTTGGGAAGCCTTTTACGCATTCAGCCTTTGCAAGTGACTCTCAACATGCTGTCAGAAACACAGTTCCAGGGTTCAGTATTGCTACGAGGTTTTAAATGTCTCCAAATGCCTCTTTGGCAGGTAAGGCATCTTCTCTAAAAGATACACAGCTATTTCACCTCAAAGAATTTAGGCCTCTGCTTCCACAACTCGGTTCTTCAATTTGCACTCATGCTAAAGTGTTTCATGCAGACATCAAAAAATCTCAGGGCGCTTCAAAAGGGAAAACTATTTACCTGCTAGCACTGCCCACAATTCATTTTGCAGACAAGGTGTTTTCTTATTTAACTGATTTAAATGCAATTTATCAGATGATCACCTCCACCTCCCCATGGAAGAGGAAGAAGGATTCTCTCTTGCTCTCCCCACCTGAGTGTTCTGTGCAGCTTAGTCTGCAGCATCCATGCTGCTCTCAGTGAGGGGCTGCCAGGCACAGACCACCCTCTCCAGAGGACTTGAAAGTGTTGAGGAGCCTTCCTCATGAGTCAGAGGAGGAATGAAAGGCAGATGCAGCAGGGTTGGGGTACTGGGCAGGAAGGAGCAGGTGCGAAGAGTGAGAGCTTCATCAGAGGCTGAGGAGAGAGCCTGGAGTGCCAGCAGGATGCAGCAGACGGTCCTGTCTTGCTGATATTAAAAATGAGTGATTGTTTTGGAAAACTCACATGACAGAAAACAGGTGTTTGGGGGGTTGGAAATATAAATATGCGTATAGATGAGCACATGTAAATTTTCTTAAAAGAACATTAAAAAATTGCTTGTTTGAAAAAGTGGTGCCTATTGTATCCATACAGTAGCCTTTTATAAAAAAAAACCACCTCTCTCTTTCCAGAGAAGAAAAAAGGTGTTGATATAGAGCATCAGAGAATGAGAAATAACATTGAAATGTGCATTTTGTAGCTTTCCTTCAAATTCCAGTTCATAGGTTCAGGTGATTTTTTATGTAGACTTGCAGGTGCATCCATTCAAGTCATGCCACAAATAAATGCAGTCAGCAGCATATGAAGGATTGTGCTATCCAATACCCATAGATAAAATGGCATTTTAGATAGGTAACACAAGCAAAGAAGCACTTAGACAGTGTGTCAATGGACATGATATAAAAACCTGAACAGATATGAGAGATGCCAAGACTGTGCCACAGCTTTCAACAGTCCCCATAACTGAGTGTGCAGAGGAACATGGGTGTCCCCGGGGACACAACATGTACCCCAGTGCAGATGGGTGCAGTGGTGCACATGATCTTCCAAGTGGATCTTAAATGGAAAATATTCTGATTCCCAGGTGAGTACAGCTGAGACATCTCACCACTGTGATCTATGATGTTATCACTGACATTTCTGCTAACACAACGACCCTATCTCTTTTCTGAAATCTTGGATATTTATCTTGAATTGCAAAGAGAAATGGAATCAGATGAACGTATAGGAGCACAAAAATATTAAATATCCTGATGAGAAAGTTGTCTGCTCCGTTTCTTCAAGACCAGGAAGGCCTTTCTCATATGTTCTCATTTTTGCTTCTCAATCCCTGTTTCATAAACCCCTGCTTTGTTGAATAAATATTAATGTATAGGTTTTGACTATATTTTTTCCTGTAACTTGACAGAAGTGGACAGTAGTAGATAGAAAGCTGCTGATCAGCTCACTCTATACCAAGCAAGAAGTATGGAAGGGAAGAATATTTCAACCTTCTGTCTGAGAAAATTTAATTTCTAGGTTAATTTGCAAATAAAAATGAGTTTTGTTGGATCACGCCCCACCACCTGCCCAAAGTAAGAGATTTGAAAAAAATTGTGGGTGAGAGGAAAGTGTGTCAGTGGAAGTGTTCCCACTATGAGGACTCTTAATTGCTTGTGACCCTGCTGGGGAAGAAAGTGTGGGAAAATTAATGCTCTGAGCAATATTCATCTTGCTGAGTGTTTTCCTTTCTTTCTTCACTCATGGTTGGTGTGACCTTTTTGGACTCCAACTGCTAGAGGAGATGTACTGCAACATGCAGAGCACGTTATTATTATCTTGAATGTACTCCAGCTTTTTTACCAAATGTTTAGTCTGCTTGGTCAGGATTAAATGTCCTTTGATTTTGACTCCTGAAGGTTTCTGGTCCAGATCACACACCTGGTATGTTACTGCAGTTTTCCCTTAAGCAAGTGCAGAAGCAATTTTCTTTGCTGAAATGTAGTACTACAAGATAGGCTTTCATGAAAACTATTTAAAAAAAATATTCTCAGAAATCAAACAAAAATACAGCTTGCCAAATCCTACTTTGTGGGAGCTAGCATGTCCTCTGTAGTGACACCATGCCCCCCAGCCCTGGTCTCTTACACCAGTGGTGTGCTGCATTCCATGTGTGGTGAAGGTGATTATTCACATTACACCAGAAAAAGAGGACTTGCTCACACGTACTCTCCTTGCTTTCATGTTTTACAAAGGCCCCTTTAACAGGGATTCCAAATCTCCAGACCTGGAGAGGAGTCACTGCAGAAAGAGGAACAGGTGGAACAGGTTGAGGTGCTCCAGAGATTTTCACACATAGCCTTACCTATAGTCCTACCCTGCAATAAGGCTTCTTGAGAAGAGGTATTTGTACTATATTAGCAGCATGTAAGGAATAAAAAAATCAATAAACATAACAACACACATCTTTCTCTTTCTTCACTTGTGAATGCCTGAGACACCAAAGGACCTGCAAGTTGTTCCTTGAAGAGCAAAATTAATGGAATCTGACTGAAGGCTGTGTATCCACATCCGTCTGCACCTTCCCTCTCTGCAGCATTCTCACCCACCTGGGATCTGTGCTTCCTCACTACCCCAGTTTCAGTGACCTCAGGCAATGGCTGCCCTCCTTCAAACAGTACCCCATCTTTGTGCTTTTCAAGTGGGCAAGAAATTGGAAGTACCTCAAGCTAGTTTGGTACTCTGGGTGTATTTTTTCCATGTTTGGACAAAGTCTGATAATCTGCAGCCCCTCAAAACCAGAGGCACTTGAAAATAAATCCTTAGATATCCCATAATTTCAGATAACCCACAAACAGAGACAGGAAGGCCATAGGAGAAGGAAAGCAGGTTTTGTGGGAATCATGGCAGGGGACTATTAAGATAGAAAGCTAGATTTTTCCTTGTATATATTTGTTTATAGACAAATTATACAATCAGATAAAAAATTTTATCAACTGCCATTTGATCAACTGCGGTTCCTTGACCATTTCACCCGTTCTGCTTGTTGATTTCATGTGCACTGAGCTCCTTCCAACCTTGCCATTCAAACCAGGATTCCTGCGTACAACACTCTTATGGAATAGACAGTCACTATGTTTTAGAAGAGCATCAATTCTCTGCAGTCCAAATTTCCCTGAAAATGACCCCAAATTGGTTTCTGCATGTTTGAGATGAAGCTTAAGATAATGTCCATCACTGGGCAGACATTGCTCAGCTTGTAGGTTGTACACATCAGTCAGACTTAATCTGACACATCTTTAGTGATGCTAAAAAGTGTTGCAATATTTTCTGAATTTCAGAAAAGTCAAGCTCTATTTTCTCAGCAAAGGACAACAGACAGAACAAACTAAGATTACCCAAAGAGATGCAGAGCAGCTTGGGTGTTGTCAGTATAGCATTTGGTACTATCTTTGTTAGATACTTCTTATCTTCCTCCTAATTTCTGTGTGGTTTCAGTGTGTTGTGCAGCCTGGGCATGCTAAATGCTTCTGGAAGTGTGAAGGGGCAGTGGCAGTGCTGACCAAACGGTGAGGGCTCTTAGAGCTTAGTCAAGCTCTGCCTGCTCCTTTCTCCCCTATCCTGCTCCGTTTCCACCACAGTATTTATATACTGACATACTTGTAGAAGTTTCTGCTCTCTTGCCAGCTCTTTCTTCATAATGCAACTGCCTGAAGGTGGGTTGCTCATTGTTGGATGCTCTCCCACTTGTCTTGTTTGGCATGGAGAGCATCAGGATGGAAGCAGACTCCTCTGTTGCTGCTTATACTCATTTCCATGTGAGAGTCCCTCCCTTCACTTTCTCTTACCCCCGTCCCATGAAAACTGTGTGGGGTAACCACTGTGCTACAAGGGGCAAGTAGTATTTTCACTAATTATGTTCTAGTTAACTAATTCATTTTCACTAAGTATATTCTGTGTTCGATAATGTTACATTATGCTACATTATGCTAGAATATGTTTTATATTTATAAAATATATTTCTATTTTACTACAACATACAACCTAATCCAGTGCACTGAAAAACTTATCCCAATGTATGGTAGCAAAGGTTTAAAACCCCAGGTATTAAGTAGATGGAAATCATGATACAGAGACCATGAACTTACAGTAATCATAACATCATTGTGCCCAACTTGGCAAACTATGTCACTGACTAGATTTTAATTTGAGCAAAGGAAAAAATTGCCAAGTGCATCTGTATTACATTTGTCAACCAGTTGAACAAGGCTCATTTAAATTGATTTGAGACACCACAAATGCTCTAGTGTAACAAGATCAGGCATATACATGCGTGCATTTTAGCAATCAAAGAAGTGGCACATGTATGGGAAGGGCTGAGGCAACCTTAGCACTTGCACTGCCATTCCCCTCCAAAAGCAACACAACATCCTTGCTCAGGCTTTGAGTGAGGAAAAGCTAAAACTGACTTGGATGATGACTTTAAGTGTGTAACTCCGAGTGCACTTTTCCATTCCTCCTCTGCCCATGGCTAGTTACCCAGTTTGGGGAAAGCCTTCCGATATTTTTCAAAAAGTCTTGTAAAAGCTGTTCACTGTTTTGCACCTAAAATGTTCTGGACAAAATTTATATTTTTCTTCTTGGATCTACTAGGCTGTTCTGTCCCCAGCAAAGAGGGCCTGCCGTCTTGTTTCACCCCACTGCCAAAATGCATCAGGAGTGCAGAGGGTAGGAGAAGGAGGAAACCGGCAGTGGATGAGGACTGAGTCAGGAATCTCAAGAGAACTTGGCCATAGGTGTCCATGGGACCTGATGGGTTGCATCCAAGGCTGCTCACTATGCTGGCTGCTGCCCTTGTAAGGTCACTCTCTGTCACCTTTGAAAGTTCTTGGGGAGCAGGAGAGATCCCCAAGAACTGGAGGAGGTCAAATTTTGCACCTGTCTTCAGAAAAGACCAAAAGCATAACCAGGGGAACACAAACCAGTTAGCCTAACTTTGGTTACTGGTAAAATCATGGAGTGAGTTTTCCAGGAACACCTGTCTTCAATGGATGGTATTTATCTGAACTTTATTGAGGCTTTTGACACTACCTCCTGTAAAATTCTTTCATCAAAGTGAGGATATTATGGTGTGGATGGGTGGACAACTGGTCTGTAAAACTGCTTGGATGGCTGGGCTCAAAGGGTAGCAGTAAATGGACCATCCTATGTCTGGAGGTCAGTAACAGGTGGAGCGCAGCAGGCATGTGTTCTGGGACCTGTCCAGTTTAACATCATCAATGACACCATGAGTGCACTGTCCTCAAGTTTAGACCAAACGAGGGGACCATTCAATAAATGGGAGGACAGGTCTGCTATCCAGAGGGACCTGGACATGCTGAAGGAATGGGCCAGCAGCAATCTCCTGAAATTCAACACAGATGAATGCCATATCCTGCACTTGGGAAAGAGGAATCCCCTGTGAGAACACAACTGGTGCTCAACTGGTTGGGAAGCAGCTCTCCCAAGATGGACCTTGGGAAGTTGGTGGGTACAAGGTGGGCATGATCTAGCAGTGTGCCCTGGCAGCAAAAGTGGCCAGAGGTAACCATGGCTGTACTAATGAGAGCGTGGCCAGAGGGTCAGGGGGGTAACTAAATCCCTTTACTCGGCAGTAGTAAGACCATGTCTGCAGTCCTGTGCCCAGTTTTGCCCCTTTCAAATAAAAGGAAGAGGATGATGAACTGGAGTGAGTTCAGTGAGGGCCTCCAGGCTGACTGGGGCCTAGAGAATTTCCCTCTGAGGACAGGCTAAGGAAACTGGGCTTGTACAGCCCGGAGAAGAGATGGCTTTGGAGGCACCTAAAATTAGTCCTCCAGCAACTATGGGGAAGTCATCAGGGAGGCAGGGCTAGGGTTTTAACTCACAGAGGTGCATGGTAGGAGAATGAGAGACAACAGATGATGAAACAAGAGAGGTTCAGATTGTGGATATGTGGAAAAAGATTTTCCCCAGGAAGACGATCAGACAGTGGGACAGCTGCTCTGAGAGGCTGTGCAGTCTCTATGCTCAGGGGTTTCAAGGGACAACTGTATCAAGCCCTGACAAACCTGGTCCGACCTCAGAGCTGGCCCTGCTCGGAGTAGGACTAGTCATCTGAGGTTCCTTCAAGTGTGAATCATCCTGTGATCATATGAGTCTGTGGTAATGGAGCCTTGTTTATGGACTTCATAAACAAGGAGCCTGGATGTAGGTGGTATCACTGAGAATAAGAAATGCAACTTTGAGAGGGTTTGCCTTTCCTGTATTTAAATTGTCAATAAAATGATGGATTACTTCAGAGGGTTTTTTTTGCATCTCTCAATTATATCCATGTACACACATGTCCATATACATAGAAACAGAGATTGTCTGTGCATTTTCCTCTGTGTATTTATCCACTAAATGCATGTTTTATAATCCTCAGTGTTTTGCAAGGCTACAGGGTAATCTGCTTCATTCAGTAGTTACCCTTGCTCAGGAAATGCACAACAGCCACAAATGCTCCACAGCTTGGTTGCTGGGTAAACTGTAGCTCATTTGTATTCAGCACCCTGCGTAAAAGTGATAAGAAGCCAAATACTCCTAGGAAACAGCACAAATGAAATACAGCACGCAGGAGGCGAAGTATTTATAGAAACAAAATATCAGCATTTTCCACACATTTACACAAAGCAATTTCAGTCTTTTCATAGGAAAAAAAGAACATCTCTGGCACTCATTTACTCATTTCCCTGCAGTCATATATTTTGGCCAAAAAGCACTGACTACATGGAAAACCTTCAGGTCATAGCAAATTAAAGATCAATGACAACCTAAAATAGATGCTGTCATATTTTCACTCCTAACATGTCTTTGCAATAAGAGTGTTGTTTTAGTAAGTAAATAACATGACATTTCTGCTGGAATGGAAGTTTAGCATTGTGGCTGAACCCTGTCCGCAGATCCCCAGCCTGCTATGAGGAAAGGAATTATATCTGTGTTTAACTCCTTGGGACCTCTGGTTTCGTTAGCTGAAGCCCATAAAGTACAGAGGCTACAGATCAGAAAACCAGATGACTACATCTGCCTTCGTGTGCACCTATCAGCTGTGGGCTCTGTTCAGGATGGTGAAGCCTTGCTGTATCCAGATGTGATGCCAACCACAGCCCTGGGGACAAGGGCTGCCCCAGCTAAGGGCGCTCCTGGCAATTGGGTCAAAATGCTTCAGCTGTGCTTAAGGGAAGTGAGGGCAGGGTTCATCCCACTTTTGTCAAATGGGCTACACTGGCAAAGGGAGAAGCAGGTCAGGTCAAACCCCCATTGCCCACCAGTGCCTGGTGTTGCTGAACCAACCCTAAAGCCACCGAGTGCAGCACCTGTGACACTGCCTCCGTCACCTTGTGACAGAACAGCTTGTCTTCTGCCTTTGAATGAATAGGTAGGAATAGAAAACTGTTAAAAGTGTAGGTGGTTGATTTTTGAGTCTATCAGTGAGGTTTTAAGACTCTGATTGTTATGTGTCATCAGCCCTCCTGTGTCTCATACAGTCTTATGAGTAGCATTAAGCCTATGCAATAGCCCTGGAACAAAAATACAGCTGTTTAGTCATTCCACAATAAAGTAATAGAATAGGCAACAATTTCTGCAGGAAGCTTAGAAAATAAGCATCTATGCAGATAATTCCAAGTATTATTCCCATTTGGCTAAGATGTGAGTGAAGTTTGGGAGACATCTTCAGCTGTATCTTCTGCTATGTTCCCTAGGCTTTAATCCCAATTTCCTCTTTGTAGATTTTGGGGGTAGGAATTTGGGAATGCATGAAAAATATATGATAAAATCCCATCTGAAGTGTGAATTTACCTTTTATTGATCTTTTATTGCTGCAGTTTTCATTAGGAACACTGAGAAGCAGGAAAGACAAGAAAATGTTGGAACTGTCTAATATGAAGTAAAGAAAATAAAATAGTGGAAAAAAGCATCTGAACTTGGAAACAGCAGAAAGACCTAAAAATATCCTTTTGTTGCCATAGCATACAGCTGAGTCAAAAATATTTTAGACAGAAATTGTCTTACCTATTAGTAGAAAAGACAATAAATTTAATGGTACTAAGTAATCATTTGCACATCTCTATTTTAACCTTTGTTCTCTTCAGTCTTTACCAACATTAAATAAGCAACTAAACACATAGCGGTCAGTACATGCCAGTGATTTATAAACAGAAAAATAAGGCTTGGACAGCACTGGAGGCTGTGCAGCAGGAGCCATGAGGTGCTGTTGATGGCTTATAGTTCAACAGGGTATTTTCTTGAATCTATTTTTATCTGTATCCTCACACACAGTGTCTGCAGGTAAAGCAAAGACATTTTAAAAATGTACTCCTGCAGCACAGGTTTCTTGCTCTGCAGGACACCAGCCTGCAAAGCTTCAAATCTGTTCCTACCTGGCAGAGGAGTGACAATATGTACCAGCTCTAGACAAGCCTGATAAAATGGAATAAACTGGAGAAAAAAAGGTTGCAATTATGAACTGTTTAAAAAGCTGATCCTGAAGCAACTGCAAAGCAGCAAATCCAAGACTTTCCGGCAAAAAATATGGAGGCTTTGCAAGTTATTCTGTTTAGGAGAAATTGATGCAATGCTGTTTCTTACAAAATTTCTGAGCCTGTTCCTTTGGGCATTAGAGGGATTAAGAAAACAAAGACAGTCTCGGTGCTTCTAGCAAGTCTCTTCCAGGCAGACTATTTCCAAATCTGCCTCTCTTGTCTTTTTTTCAGGATCGCACTTATTTAAAGTAGGTCTGACTTGCTGCTCAGTTCTATGTTCTACTCTTCCTTTACATCTGTAGTCAAAGATCAGAAAAGTTCCTCTTCCCAGATGATTCCGTTTCTTCAGTGAATTTATATATGTCGTATATTGTCTCTGGCGCTGATACTAAGTTGAAGACAGTTGCTTCACCAACTTCTATAACACAGCTAGGTTAATATGAAGCTTATCAGAGATAAAGATGTATATTCATGTTCAGGACATTTGTTTCACCCTTCAGGACACTTATTGATTTACTGAGGTCTTTAAAATTAATGTGGAGGCTCTATTATGTTTTGGATCATATGGCTAAACTGATCCGGTTTCTCCAGAGCTGTAACAAGGATGTCAATGTTTCTCAATGTGTACCCAAACAATATCTCTTTTCCTCATATCAGATTTCTATTTCCTGTGCTAGTTTTCAATACTCATAAATCATACTCTTGCAACAAAATAATTCCTTTTATTGTGAAGTGTCCTACATGGTCAGCAAGATCTTATCTAGAGCAATGCACATTAGAAATTGCAGTTTAGGAATTGTACTTTTCAATTGAAATAAAAAAGACAGGCTGGGAAAGTAAGCTAATACCTCTCTGTACACAGTCTGGGTGCAGAGCACTGAAACCTCAGTAAAGTATCAGATGAACCTTGAAGCCCACGAGTGAGGGCACAAGACACTTCCTTCCCACGGGCAGGAGGACAGATCAATAATGACAACTAGCTCAGGGTAGGCTGGAGACAAAAAAAAGAAAACCCAACGTATAGGTCCAAGATTAAGGCATTCTTTCTTGTGCTTTGTCTAGAGTCAAACAGGCTGCATAGCTTGGGAATTTGGGCATCACATACAGAACACAGTTTTTAATAGTGAGATGGCCTCCTCTCAAGAGTTTGTTTGGTGCCCAGCTCTGGTGGGTCCTAAGTTCAAAAGATGCCCATGCCCCAAACTGCCCAAGACTTAGGGTCCCAAATCAGGCATGCTTAAATTCAAAGGAGACACAGAAACAGGATGTTTATTTGCCTCTGTCCCCATGAAAGCCTTGAGCCACTATATTCTTAAAGCACCTTAACATAACAAGGGATCAAGGCCTTCATGAAATGCAGTTATGCAGTTCCAGCCACTATTCTTAAAATATTGTTGTAAGCACCACCTTCCACCCTCACACAACAGTTTTCTGATCATCATTTATTAAGAAAAGGATAAATCTATTCTCAGTGTTGCCCCAAGAGATTCCCTAAGCCTTGAGGGAAGAGTCTTAGCCTGAGGCTTAGAGTATCCTCTCTCCTCTAGAGGAGGAGAGATGTACTTCATCTTTCCAGGTGTGTCAAACAGAAAAAAAAATCCTCTCAACATTCATTAAGCTGAGCAGAAGGAACAAATAGCTTGGCAACCTGTGGCCTCATAACCTGGGGAAGGAAAGGGCAGCACTCCAAGGATGCTGCTGCTCCCCAGTGAGTGGTGTAGGTGTTCCAGCTGAGGCCCAGCTAGGGAGCTCCCATGGCTGCCCACACCGCCAAGCAGACCACTCCAGTCCTTTTGATATGTTATAGGGCTCAGAGTGACCTACTTTTTAGGTCAAAAGGACTTCAGGCAGCTTCCTTATATACACTGTAGGGACTATGGATGCCATTCAAAGGGGTCACAGAGCACGGCACCACATGAAAGACTTGGAGGTGATGGTTGATGAAAAACTCACTATGACCCAGCAATGTGCACTCACAGCCCAGAAAGCCAACCAAAGCCTGGGCTGCACCAAAAGGAGCATGGCCAGCAAATTGAAGGAAGTGATTCTCCTCCTCTACTCTACTCTACTCTTGTTAGACCTCACATAGAGCACTGCATCCAATTTTTTATATCCCCAACATATAAAGGGCATGGAACTGGTGGAGCAAGTCCAGAGGAGGGCCACAAAGTTGGTAAGAGGACTGGAGCACCTCCCTTACGAAGACAGGCTAAGAAACTTGGGGCTGTTCAGCCTGGAGAAGAAAATATTGCATGGAGAGCCCATTGCAACCTTCCAGTATCTGAAGGGGGCTTACAGGGAAGCAAGAGAGGGACTCTTTTTCAGGAACTGTAATGATAGTAATGGGTACAAATTGAAATTTAAGTTACATATTAGGAAGAAATTTTTTACTGTGAGGGTGGAGAGATACTGGAAGGGGCTGTCTGGGGAGGTTGTGGATGGCCCAACCCTGGCAGTGTTCAAGGCCAGATTGGATAAGGCCTTGAGCAACCTGGTCTAGTGGGAGGTGTTCCTGCCCCTGTGTCATGGTTTGAGATAGCCCCAAAATCCAATTCCCTAGCTCCATTCCCCCTCCCACATCTCAACCCAATGTGAGATGGGTTTTTCCAGACAAAACACAACCAGACTCCAAGTGGGGGAAAAGGGAATATATTACAATGACTGTACAAATAAATACTATAACACATTATACACACGATCACAGCTATCTCTACCATGACATATAGTATTTACAATGGATCAGATCTCTTCTCCCCTCCAAATAAAAGTCCAGGAGGGAAAGAAGGACAGATCCCTTCCAGTCTCTCAGGGCAGCAGCTTCTTCAGAGTAGCAGAAGCAGTCTATCTCTCTCTCTCATGCATGCAGCTGCTGCTGGATCTCTGCCAGCACTCACGAGGGAGGTATCCAAGCTCCCTCGGCCCCGTCGCCAACCAACCGAGGGGTCTTCCGTGGGCTTTGTAACCCCAGACAAGGCCGTTCCACCACGTCGTATCACGAAGATGCAGGGGGTCTTCGTGACGGTCTGGTATCTCCAGGAGATTCAAGCTCCTTGCAGGGCCTCTGTGCCCTGCCTCAGGCTGCCACCTTGGCAGCAGTGCGAGGGGGAAGCCAAGGTCACCCCCTCTGCATTCCTCTCCGTCCCAGTCCAGCTTCCCAGGACGCTCTGAGCTTCTCAACTCTTCTCTGCAGTGCATGTTGCACTTCAAGGCTCTTTCAAGTAAGAGTCCATCATCTTCCTCCTTTCCAGGAGGTCTCAAAGGAGTTTGGGGGGTCTGGTATCAGTTCTTACCCCCAGAACTCTGTAGCTCTGCTGCTAGCTTCTGCTGCTTCTCCGGTTCAGGTCTTATCAGTTGGCTTTTAGCCATAACCTCTGGACGCTACCGCTGCTTCTGCTCTGTCTCTGCTCACTCACGATGGAAAACATCTCCCAGCTCACAGCTACAGACACATAGTCCAGCTTAACACTGTTCCAAGTCTCTGTAGCCCCCCAACTGGGGCTGGGGGGGGGGGGCCAGAGGCCCCGAGGGGCTCAGAGCCCCTTCCTCGTGGCTCTACAACATGGCCACCTCTTCTAACAACCAAACTACAACTCATCTCTTCCGGTCTGGTTGTGGTATGTTTACATTTCTGCAGGAGCGCCCATTGGACAGAACTTCAAAACTTCCAGGGGTTTCCACCCCTTGGGGGTTACCACTTTTCTTAGCCTCTGGGGGGAAAACAAGGTTCAAACCACTACACCCTGGCAGGTGTGGCTGGGACTAGATAATCTTTAAGGTCCTTTCCAACCCCTTAACATTCTATGGTTCTATGATTTGAGGTACTCATGTCTTTGTTTCTGACCATTAGGAATTGAGCCTCCAGAGGAGTGACCTCTTACCAGAAGTGTTCTGGCCTAGACATACCCTCTAAAAGGAATAAAGAGGCAGCTGAGGGATGTGGACTGGCCATATTGTGCTGCAGGGTGCTGGAATTGGCAGCTTTCCTTCTCTTACATATTATGTCCCACTCCAGACCCAGGTTCTCAGAAGTACCTCAGTCAGCATATACTCAGTGTTAAGTCTACTGCTTTTTAGAGGCAGCATTGGGAAAAAAAGAGGCTTACCAAAGCCACTACAAATACAGATACATACCCCGAGCATCACAGCTACAAAAGGAGTTCTGTTGGTCTCCAATGGGGAGGTTAACTCATGCAAACCCTCTGGTCCAGTAGTCACTGGCATTTCTCAGCTCCTGCACAGGGCTCAGAGCAACATAAGATGCAATGCTGACAGCTGGATAGTGACAAGCCTGGCTCTCCCCATCAATGCAAATCCAACGTCATGGCTTTCATCAGGAGAATCATCACTACAGTATCTGCTAGCTGGAGTTATAGGGTATTGCCCTGAACCAGACAGTCACTGAAAACAGAAAACACCTATCAGTTTGAATTGTGAATCAATGAGCTAAAAGAATATCCTTGCTTAAGATAAAAGACTGAAATCAGTGTTATTGTACACCATTCTGCTTTCAAAAGCAGAATTTTATGAAAGTTCTATTAAATATGAGTTCGAATGAAAATGGTTCATTTGTTTTGGAGCAATGTTAAGACCCATTTCCAGGAAGAATGGAAATATACAGTAATGATAAAAGAACTTTGGATGAAGACAAAGGTAAGCTCTTCGGGAGTGCAGCCAAAGTTCTGGGCGTGGGAATCATGTTCCCAGAAGTTCCTGCTTGACAGCTGTCTGCAACCAACTGGAGCATAGGGAAAAACCAAAGACTAGCATGCAAGAGCAACTAAAGGTCATAGCAGCAAAGAAGGAATATGAAAATATGAGATTAATCTGTTGAGAATTGCATATTTTTCAACAAAAGGCTTTGAGGAAGATCTGCCAGGAAGATGAGGCAGGTAGGAGAATTTTGCTTGAGGAACATACAGGAAGAACCTTGCACTGAATTCAAAAAGATAGCACCACTTACTGGTGACCATTTTAGGTGGGAAAATGCTGGCATATTCCCAAGTATGCTTATGCAGATAAAGGAGAAAAGCCACTGCTACTGTGATGTTTGTTTTTATAATGGACACTAGAAATATTTATGAAGACGGGAATCTTACTTGCACTTCTTTTGACATAGTTTAGGTCGATTCTCAATATGCCCTAAGTACTCAAAAAATACATAGGTTTGAGCTTAACAAGACATGATTATGCCAGCATTATATCTGACCTAATTTCAATTCAAATAAGAGAAAATCCACAGAAAAACCTTTCCTATGTCTCTCACACTTATTAGTATTTAAAAATACATGCAAACCCCTCCATATGCACTAACAAGCAGCAGAGTGGAAAAGACTACAAGATAAATATCTGTAATAAAGGATTTGGTGCCTTCTCTCCAAACGGTCTAATCAATCAAAATGTATTTTGCTCTGCATATTTGCCTATTATATTTGCTGACCTGTGTGAGTAAAGCTTACAAATACTGGCAGTCTTGTGCTTTTCAGGAAAGAAGGTTCCAAGTAAGAAGCCATCCATCACAGCATTGGCACTCTGTTTAGAAATAAGCTAGAACTTCTTGGGTTGTTCTGGGAGCCCTCAGTGAGCACTTGTCATTGTTGTAGGAGTGGTTATCGGAGGGTTATTTGCAGTAAAGGGGTTTCTATCCTGGCACACGTGACTTGGGCATGGTGTAGTACAGGTGCTGCCCTAGTAAGCCCACAGTTTAAATGCACTAATTTGTCTATTCCCTGTGCCCATATTCTTTTATTTTCCATTTTTTTGGGGTGGTGGGGGGAGGAGCTCTGGTTTGGGTGGGGTTTTTTTGTTTTATTGCTAGCCTTTTAGCTAGAAACCTCTACTCATAGGGACCAGACTTGTGAGGTTAAAAAGTAGCGGGAAAAGCATGTGTGGAAAGACTTGATTAAGGTCCCTCTGGAGCTGGAGCTGTTGCCCAGGCTGATGCCAAGCATCAGCTAGAGTATCATCTTTCCCTGAAGTTAATTTGCAGGTTGTCAGCAGCTAGTAGGATCAGGCCCCTCTCCTGCAAGCTCTGTTAACAAATAACTGGATTTGTTCAGTGGCATTCCCAAACAGCATTGTTTTATGTCTTGCCTTAGTTATCTTTCATGCGTTTAACAGTCTGTTAAATGACAGGCAGAGGCAGGAGAGAGCAGTTCTGCTGGTACCTGCCTGTGCTTGGCCCAGTGTGATCAAGAACCTGCTGGTGCTTTGCCCTCACACAGACACAAGCTGGCCTGCGACACAGAGGGCACCCTTCACTTTTCTGTCTACCCCATGTGCATATTACTTAGAAGGAAGAGTGACTTAATTCTTCTAGGTTTGACATTTCTGAATGCAGTTGTTAGTTCTATTAACTATTATACTGTATAACTATATATACAGCTACAACTAATATAGCTATGATATAAATTAATATAACTATATTATTATCTGGATTTTGCAAACATCTTGGAGAAGTATTTGCGTACTGAAAGCATTCATGTCAAATGTGAAATCACAAGGGAAATTTTGTGTAGGTATTTATGGATTTGGCTTAGATGACCACAATTTATAGCATCTATATTTTAATAATTCAACTACTCTTTTAGTAGGACTTTTTTTTTTTTTAATAAGTCTTATAAATGACTGGTTTTGGTAATTTTTTGCCTTTAATTTTAGGTATTTTTGTATGTCTTCTCTTATTTTATTGTTGAGACTTAGCAGTAGAACTGAAAGCAGAGTTCAGCAACAACCTGAATTTGGACAAAAATTATAACTTAATTGGAAAACAAACCAAGTCTCTGTGTATAGATGCAGCATATGATGCTGCTGTTCTGCACTCTGTCTGTTAAAATTAAAAGATCTAGTCTGAGATAGAACCGGAAAGAGAATTAATGTTTCAAACTGATAGCACTGAAATTTTTGCTGACAAAATCTCATTTTAGACACCTTGTTTTCTTGAAAACTAAAAGTAACAGTTTAAAAAAAAAAATGTTTTATAATATGACCAGACTTCCATTGCATTTGGATAAGTTATTTGCTTAACTTTCAGCGAGCTGTATAAAACTTTCCTATAACCATAGACTTCAAATGTAGGATTGGCAGCATGCAAGAGGCCATGTAACTATCATTTCTGAGAAACTTTAAATACTTAAGAAAAATATCTATTCATAGTCCTGAAAACTGGCATTTTCTGCACTGCATATTCAGTGAAATGAGAGCTACAGAAATGACGATGGCTCAGTGACACTTCCTTGCTATTCCACTGTACCTCTGGAAGGAAATCAGAGGTCTTTGTATTTTCTAAACTCCTTTCATCTTAACCCCCATCAAAGGAGCCACGTAGTCAAAAACAGCAAAAAAGTGGGAGCTGCTTATTTTACCCCCATATATGCCATAATGAGGTATTTGGTCTTGTGAATCCTATAGCAAACCTTATTCAGGCAAAAATTTATTTATCTTTATTTAAGCAGAAAACAGCTTAAAATGGAAGATTTGAAGCAATCTGTATGTGAAAGAGAGAGATGCAAGGACAGGAACAGGATGTGTCCTCAGCTACCTGTCTAGGATCCCACTTTGACCTGCTACTTTTCTAGCTTCTGAGACAAGAGTCAAAGGGCATAACCAGCATGAACCAGCAAAACTACATGAAAGGCAATCCACCCTCAGAGGTGATCCTAATGTCTTTACTTTCTTACCTATAGAACAGGAAGGATACTTACTCAGCTCCATCTCACAGACTGATGGAAAAATCCATGCTTTCAGGCTTTGTAGACCCCAAGCAAAAATAAAAATATACACAAGTGTTGTACAACCAAGATCATAAAACAAAGAATTAAACTGAATTTTTTAATTAAAATATTTAGGATTTTCTTCTGCTACATGCAAAGGTTTCTCTGAGATCCACTTCTCTTTTTATGCCAGCTGCTAGTTTCTGCTGGTCTTTTTGGAAGGCCTTGAGGCAAGTCCCTCATGACGTATGTGCTCTTAGTCTGAACCAGTGACATGATCAATCTTCTGAGTCACTGTCATCCTCTGCACTTTCATGACACAATGCTTACACTGCTATATTTTAGTGAGGAAGTGAGATCACTCAAGACTCACAGACTCCTAAATACAAAGGCCTATTTACTGTAGTGTAAGGCAGAAAAACAGGAGCAACCTCAACCCCAGCATGACTGGAGAGCAAAGCAGCCTGCACAGCCTGCCACACAGGACACACAGCCAGGATATACTTGTGCATGGGGCCATGTAGCAAGACCCAAAGCACAGGATTTTTGCCAAGGAAATCTGTTTCTCTCCATCCAGCATAGGGATGAGGAAGAGAGAAAGGAGGTGCAGCACTGCCCTGTACATGAAAATAGTATCAGCACTGCTGTGGAGGAACAATAAAACTGGAACAAACAGTGGGGAGGGGAAAGTTGAAGGCTCCTTATCATTTATTAAAGTCATGCTTGATCAATAAAGAAATAAAGCAAATGCAAAAACCTTGTAGGCCTGCCTTTACAAAGGACTGGGGTAAGGCCTGAAGTAGGACTAGTCCCTTCACAAGCTCTTCCAGCTCCTCTGCTCCACACTGAGTTTAAGACCCACTTAAACCATATCCAAGCAATTCTAACCATCATTTTATGGACACCAGCTGCAGCCATGGCACTGCCAGCCATAGTCATGGTGGCCTAGGAGGCAGCACCACTTTTGTCTCCTCCTTAAACAGACCCTACCTCAGCTGAAGGTGGGACATAGCAGAAGATGGGATGAAGCAGAAGTTGGAATGAAGCAGAAGGTTGGATGCAGCTGCAGAAACATAAAGCAGCAGCATACAGAAAACCAAATCTATAAAAAGCAGGAGAACACACAACCACTGTAAGAAAAAAGGTAGGGGGTGACAGCAACCTGGTAAACTAAAAAAGGAGGAGGAATCACAGAATGGATCAGGTTGGAAGGGACCACAGTGATCATCTGGTCCAACCTCCCTGCTCAAGCAGGGCCATCCCAGAGCACATTGGACAGGATTGCACCCAGATGGTACTGGAATATCTCCAGTGATGGAGACTACACAACCTCTCTAGGCAGTCTGTTCCAGTGTTCGGTCACCTGCACAGTAAAGAAGCTCTTCCTCATATTCAGGTGGAACTTCCTGTGCATCAGTTTCTGCCCATTGCCTCTTGTCCCATTGCTCGGCACCACCGAGAAGAGCCTGGCTCCATCCTCTTGACACCTTCCCTTCAGATACTTATAGACATTGACGAGGTCCCCTCCTGGTTGTCTCTTCTTGAGACTGAACAGGCCCAGCTCCCTCAGCCTTTCCTTGTAAGAGAGATGCTCCAGTCCCTTAATTGTCTTTGTTGCCCTCCATTAGATCCGCTCCAGGAGTTCCATGTCTCTTTCGTACTGAGGAGCTCAGAACTGGACACAGCACTCCAGCTGCATCTCATTAGGGCTGAGCAGGGGGGCAGGATCATCTTGACCTGATGGCAATGCTCTTCCTAATGCACCCCTGGATACCATTGGCCTTCTTGGCCACAAGGACACATTGCTGGCTCATGGACAGCTTGTTGTCCACCAGGAACCCCAAGTCCTTCTCTGCAGAGCTGCTTTTCAGCAGCTTGGCCCCCAGCCCGTCCTGGTGCATGAAGTTACTCTTCTCCAGGTGCAGGCCCCTGCATTTGCCTTTGTTGAATTTCAGATGGTTCTTTTCTGCCCATCTCTCCAACCTGTTGAGGTCCTTCTGAAGGGCTGCACATCACAGTGGGATATTGGCCACTCCTCCCAGCTTTGTGTCATCAGTGATTTTGCTGAGGAGACATCTGCCCCTTTATCCAAGTCACTGATGAATAAGTTAAACAATATTGAGCCCAGTATTGAGTCTTGGGGGACAGCACTAGTCACAGGCCTCCAACTAGATCCTGTGCCACTGATTAGGACCCTCTGGGATCTGCCATTCAGGCGGTTCTTAATCCACTAGGAAGGAGGAACTGTTAGATTTATCATTGAAGAAAAAACTCTGCTCTTCCCAATGTGTTTATTCTGGGAACACATTCATTGTGCATGTGCAGCTTATCTCTGTAGCTCAGAGAAGAGAATAGATCAGCTCTCCGCTGTCACCTCAACTGACAGACAGCTGTTGCTGTGGCAGAGTGACAGCTGAAAAGCCCTGTGATTGATTCCAACGGCGTCTTGCTCCATTGCAGCTAATGAGAGGCTTGTTTTCACTCTGCTTTTATTGAAGTGATTTCTTCTAATTGTCTGTTAACACATTAAAAAATACCGGGAGACACAGGTCAGTGCTCCAGTAAGCTGATGTTCGGGCAGTGTTTTCCAGGTACAAATGAAGATTTGCTTACACTCAACAGAAAGGCTGAGAAGAAAAAAATTAATGATCTTATCAGGTAAAGCAGGTGTTGTGGTCACACCACCAAGGTCACTAGCATTAACAAAACACTTTGAAAACAGAGCTGTGGCATGTTCCCAGCAAGGTGCTGGAGTGTTGTAGAGATAATGTGCTCAGCCTCGAGGGAAAAAAATATGATGTGCTAACACTCAGTAACAGCTGTTAATGGCAGAGTATTGTGGACAGGAGAAGGATGTTTGACCTACCAGTCCTCTGGAGGAAGATGTAAACAACTGGCTTGATTCCCCACTGCCTTGCCCCTGCTATGGCCTTCTATGCTTGTGCCAAATAAATGCAGCATATACCCTAAACGCTTTCACAACAAAAGAGCTGAGTTTTCCTACCACTTGCACAACTGTAAAAATCTACAGAAAGTGCAAGGTAGGAGAAAATTAGGGCCTGAAAATGCAGGAAGAGGGGCTTATGCAAGAACAGAGCAAACAGGGAGACTCAAAAATGCAAGAACAAAGCAAACCAGGAGACTCAGAAATGCAGTCATATAGTGACTAAATGAAAAGGGCATCTTTTAACTGTGCTAAGTGGTGCCCCAGGCGTCTTGTGAGTCACAGCTACTGCCTTCCATGACAAAAATGCATTGTTATTGCCTCTTCTTCCTAAGGCTGCTGCAGAGCCATCACATCTAGGAAAGAGAAAACAGTAGACTGGGCAACCCAAGGCCAGCTCCACACTCAACTTTTGCCCAGCTGACACCTGCAGAAGGGCCACAGCAGTCCCTGCCTCACTTGGCAGAGCCATTAATGGCATTTCATTACATAGAGCACAAGGTACACCATCACTGGAGCTGAAAGATCCCTGGCCCTGCCCCCATTACCATATCCACACGTGCCTTACAGCCTTGCTGAAGGCGGCAGCAGTGTTTCATTCACCATAACTTTTAATACCGATAACAGGGTAAGAGCAATAAAGAGCATTTATTCTACTCATCTCGGTGCAAAAAGAGATGAAAGCTATTTACCTGTAAATGAGGACATGGATCCAGAAGTCACTGTGTGATGCTACCACAAGGCACTGTGAAGAGTGTATGTAGCCTACAAAGACCTCCACGTTCTCAGTTACAAAAAGTTACTGAGAAATACTTCAAAAGGCCCTGGACTAGTGAGGTTGAAATTCCTAAGCATGCCTTCAGAGGCAGGAAAAGAACTGTGTGGGGTCTAATGAAACCATCCACTGCTAGGTCCACATGGCGTGTGTCTTTTCTGAAACCTGGAGTGCTGCCCTGACACAGATTTAACATTCAGCTGAAATTTTTAGAAACAAAACCAAAGAGAAAACCAGAGCGTGACAGCTTGTGCCATCTGCATGGGATATGAGTGTCAGCTTTAATGGCATCAGTTATATCATTATTAAAAAAAATAAGAATTCAAATGCATTTACTGATTATAAACCCTTTAACAAAAAAAGCTAGTGGCATGTGCACTTGCATCTGCTGCCTTTGTGTGCTCCAGTTGACTTTGGGCATAGGAAGTTCTGCATCAGTGGGGATGGCAATACAATGGTAGGCATCCTTCCCTCCTCCCCATCCTTTTTCTGATGCATTATTACACTAGATTCTGCTAAAAAAAATCCCAGCCAAAATTACTTGGTGGGGTGAGGGGAGGACAGAGTACTGGAAATGCACAGTATTAGAGAGCAGGCTACCATTGCAATGACAAGAGTTACATTTTGACAGTATTCTCTGGTGCTTGCACTGTGCAGAAGGTCAAGACTTTACTATGCATACTCCAATCTTTCTGGAGACTCACCACCTCCTCAGCTGCACAGTAAGCATTTCAGGCTATTCCTATTTTTATGAACTTCCTAGACACTTTCCTCATCTTCCATTTAAAAATGTATCTTTACTGTATCCCAGGTCCCTCCACCCCCTAAAGCATTTGCAATTCCTCTACCACTTTTGAAATAGATGCTGTACAGGACCAGAAGCCAGAATCCTCATTGTAGCTTCACTACAGAGAGATCCAGAAGACAATGAGAGTAGGAAGCAGACTTGTATTTAATCAAGAGTTTATATAGTATGTTGGAATTTTTTTTAAAGATGTTTCTCTAGTTACATTTGACATATTATTTTCCTTCAACAGCTACATTTCTTAATTTGACATATTACAGATCAAATGAAGCTCTCTTTCCCTCTGCAGTTCCTCAGACTCCAGAAAGACTTGTTGCAGGATTAACTGCTCAACAGTGTCCATGTTTGCAAACTAGTTCTACTTCATATCTGCTTGACAGCCCACTAACAAAGCAAAGCAGCAATGCTTTCACCTGCTTGGGCACTGAGTTCTCCTGCAGCCAGACCTCAGAGCTGCATCAGTGATCTGCCAGCTGTGGTGCTGGAGCAGCACACCCCGGCCCAGGGGCTACAGAGATGTCATGGCACAGAGTTCGGCTCTGAAACAGTTTAGGTAAGAGACAAGAGTGGTTGCGAACATTTTTTTTTCATGAGTTTCCATAGCTTTATACATATAATATAAGCTTTATTAATTGCAAAAGCCTGACACTTATAACCAATCTAGAAACCTTCCAAAATGTTGGAGACCTTGCTCCTTTTCCCTGTATTTCGTGCACTTCAATCAAAAGAAATGCACCTGAGAAACAGTTTTTGGAGAAAACAGATCAACAGCAACAGTACATGTTTGTCTTGAATTCGCAAGTGGTGCATTCCTACTTGGGATGTCTAGAAGAAGATCAATAACACACACACCTCTGCTGCTGTCATGTTATGTGTGCATGACCAACCCCCCATTCCAACCTGCAGTAGGTGTAAGATGGGAGCCTAATGTTTGCAGCCCTTTGAGAACAAATAATAGGAAAGGCAGCACCCAGCTGAAACCACTGTATTTTTTTTATTCACATTAGGTTAAAACCCAAGCAGTTATCATTTTGCTATAGCTGACTCAGCCTGGATTTGAATCCAGGATCTAAAGGCAAATTAAATTTCACCATCCATGTTAAGAAAGCAATTCAGCTTCTGAACTGGATCAGCTTTGATGCCACATTACAGAATTAAGTTGAAATGTGGTTTGATGAAAGACTCCTGTTCAGCAGCAGATATAATTATCACACTGATCTTAATTAGATCATGAACTCGACTTTAGGATCCCCAAAAGAGTATTAAAAGCTTGGTCCAGTTACACTGAACTTGGTCCAGAACGCTGAAGCTTATCCATCAAGATAAATATATTACCAGTTCTTTGATACAACAGATGCTTGATGAGTAACAGAGCAAATGTCTTTTTAACTATGATTTTTTAAAGGATTATTAAACTGCACTAAAGTGTATGCTGTTATCTTTGAAGGAAAAGAGTATAATACATGAAAAACAATTATAGAGCACATCAAGCACAATTTTTCAAGCACTAGTTTCAGAATTAAAAACATTTGAACAAAGGTTCTCTCTGTGGAGAGTCACTTTGTAACCAATTCAAGGCTTTAAATAGCTATTGTTTAAAAAAATTGTCAGCTACAGAAATTGTTTTCCCTTCAGATTCCAAATCCTGTCAGACCAGGGTGATTAAAATGTTGCATTAAAAAAAAAGAGGGGGGAAGGAAAAGGCAATCTAATCACGCCTTATAAAAGTAAAACCAGCAACTCAATTTTTAAAGCATCGTGAACAAAAGGCTATAGCCCATCTATCATTCACATATGGATTCATGTAATGATTCTTCTATTAGAAATATTATCTGTACAGCAGCTGAAGACTGAGAACTGCTGATACACTGCAGATGAGAACATTTGCTGGTCTCTGGGCTCCAGCCTTTCTTAAAAAATGATGATCGCACAATATAGATTGCTCGGTTTATATGTGTATTAAGCTGCAATGCCAGCATTTACATTTGCAACATTACAATTTTGCTTTCTTAGGCTCAAGAGAATTTGCTGCATCTGGTAGATTTTATTTGCTTTGTATCTTAGGCAATTGTTATGAGCAAAGCACGAATAGGCAATATTATTTCTTAAAGTCCTTTGTTTTGTTGATTATCTCAGATACTACAAAAAAAAAGTAAACTAAGAGTGGGCCTGTGAGATAGGTCATTCAGTGTCAGTTCGCTTGCATTATATTATCCCAGTGCTATTTTTATAAGGCATGTCCATCTGCTCCTTCATTTCTTCCACATGTATAGATCCAGAGAGTCTAAGATGTAACACCAGAGGGAAAGAAAAGCACCTCACACAGCAGTTACAGGCACTGTAAGGGAGGAAAGCCATTTTGGTGATTCAGACCACAGCAAGCTGAGTGGTCCCCGTCTACCCTTGCACCCTGCCCCATTGCCAAAGGTTACTGTCTCCAGTAAAAACATCCGTGCTGCAGCAGCACAATGCACATTGTGCTAGCTCTACAGCCACTGCTTTCCCAGCCTGGCAATGCTCAAGCACACCCCAGCTTCAGTGTTTTAACACACTGTATGAACTGTGGCAGCTGCAGAGCAGGCTACAGGGCAGTAACTTAGAGCAGCACACTAGGTAGCATGAATGGTAACCTCCTAAACCTGTCTTTCTGAATCCTCTGGAATATTTCAAGTGCTTACCTATTCCTATTTCATGGCTGGTAACCACATGCTGCGACCTAGAAAATGATGGAGAAAGGTAGCTACATAAATAGTAGTTGTGAAATAGCCTTACTAAATGGATATCTGTTCTTGGTGATTCTACTAAGGATTCCTGCTCTATCAACCCCAAGCATGTGCTGAAGCCCAGGCAGCCTTCCCAGATGTCTCTCCAGTAATGCAGAAGCTGGAGACAGCAAGTTGGCTCTTGGAGATTTTTGAGCCATGTCAAAGTCTTTAATGACACGCATCTATGTAGAGATTAGAAAAAGGGCTGCGATTAATTAAGAAGCTTCTTACTTCAGTGATCAATCTTGGAAAGATCTTCATAGAAGGCAAATACTGTTAATATATTTGTTTTACTCTGCATACTTTGACAAACTCATATCCATGTTATTGATGTCACAGTACTGCTTTTAGTGGGTGAGACCTACCATAGCCATGAAATCTCCCTGTAGCTGCTATACAAAGGAAATGAAAAGTCATGAGTGTATGCTCAGTGTTATTTCCCTACTTTATTACAGACATTAGTGAACAGAGAATAAGTAATTTACACTCTCACTTGAAAAATATTTTTTATCCTCTACTGAATCTCCTGTTTTAAATACGCTGTGAATAACCAAGTCTTCTCCATTTACTTGGAAGTATATTGCCATTTGAATTACTTAAAACTTCATTACATTTATATAAAATTATAGATTGCTTCTGTCTGTAAAAAATGAATATTAACTAAAATTGAAGACACTTATGGGGACAAAGCAAGCAAACAAAACTGCAGACTGGTACAATGGCTTACTAAAGTAATATAACAAATATTTAGTTCAAGATTTTATACATCATGGTGGGACATATTTATCAAAATATTTTAAATTTTCTGACTTCAGGTGGCATCACTAAGATCTGTGAAGAGTAGTTTTAATGACACAAAAAATTAAAATTTATTTTTGTTTTCAATTAAAGCCATCATCTTAATTTATTTTTTAATAAAAAAGGTTTAAGAGGTCAAAATCAAAATAAACTGTTTACCTCTTTCTCTGGATTCTTGTTTAGAGCTTCGTTGAAATTTTCAGCTTTGATTGCAAATGGGAAACATTTCAAAGACAGAAAAAAACACTACCCGAGGAAGTAGTTCAATTTATAGTAGAACTGGGTGAATTACTTGTAGCAGACAATTTATTACGAGATCACAAAAGGCAGAGATTTATTCCTCTCAGAGAAGACAACTGCTCTTTTCTTTACTCAGTCAGGATATCATTCATCAAATCCTTATTTTAGCTGCTATCACACACCTCCCTAGACTTTTGTAATGATAGTTCTAACATCCACATTCTGTGACTGGTCATCTAAATCAATAATTTATACTCATTTAGCCACAGAACAGCAATCCTGAAAACTAAGAAGAAAAGTATCACTAAGGCCTAGTGGTTTTCACTGGCTGCTCCAATATATGGAACACTGAGGCAGTGATCTGCAGAGAGAACTCCAAAGTTTGTGGAAGTTTTACTGACTGGAAAAACTGAGTTACAGCATGCCCTCAATAGGAGGAAAAAAAAAAAAAAGCGTGGGGAAATTAAAAGAGAGAGAGAGAAAGACAAGACATTTACATCTCCTTACAGCCACAAGGGCTCAGTGGCCAAGTTAACTGACGTGTCTCCTAGGATGTGTTTGTACAGCAAATAACAACTGTGACTGCAGTCTGGGGAGCTGCACAAGCTTTAATCAATCTAATGTGTAACTCTAGCAAAAACAATGTAGAAGGACCAGTTCAATTTAAGCCTAAGATACAATGGACCTCATTAAGTGAGAGCACTTTCATGATGATTAGCATATTATTAACTCCCACATATTAGCACCACCTCTTTTATCAATTCATTTGACCACACTGGAAAGCCAATACATTCAAAAGCACCACTATTTTGATTAACTGATTTACAAAGGGCTCTGAAGGATATAAGTCTCAGTTCCCACTAAACAAAGCAACTAAAACATTTCCTGACGTTCAGAACTCATTAACTGTGGTATCCTGAGCATTATTACATTACAGACAGACAAAGAAAATGTCTTTGAACGTTATGCTCACCTTGAACAGTAAATAGAAGCTATATACAATGTAGTAACTGCATTCAAGAATAACTACAAGTTTTGCAACCTACAGCACTGTGACTCCAGTGATATGGAACCTTTGTTTCAGGAACAGACTCTGAATCTATTGTTCGCTTAATGAATTCAAATCAGCAACTGCACAGAGCCACAGAAGCAACAGTGCCAATGGCAAGAGACACTACAGAAATGGAAGTCTATAAATTTCAACAACATTAGACTAAAAGTGCCAAAATATTCTTAGGGCTCACTAGGCTCTTGAAACTGCTGCGTTAATCACATGGCATTCCTTCTTTTTAGCGAGTCTCTGATCTGATCACCCTATCAAAGGAAATGGGAAGAACGAAAATAAAAAAACAAAGCCAAAAGCCCGCAGTGACTGTACCTCTCCATTCTACAAGCCCTGACTTTAAAGCTTCTGTGGGCTGCTGACAAACGTTTTCAAGAGCTAAGTACTGACAGGATAGGAGGTATTCTAGGTTCTTCTTTGCCACTGGAGGCTGATTTGTTCTAGGCAGTTCATGACAGGTGAGAACACTGGAAAAACAGTACTATTCCAACTCTGTCATTTCCCCATGCAGTTTGAACATTGTATTTAGTGAGGGCTATCCCAACATTTGCATAAATCTTTGAAAAGAAATTAAAACACATACACTGATGAAAAACAAGATACTCTTAGAGCAGTGAAATGTGTTGTTTGGATAGTCTAAACCTAGGAAGGAATTCAATCACTGCCACAGACAATCTTGTTAAACAAAAACATGTGAATAAACATTCGGTGATTTGGTAAACACTGGTCCAAACAGCCACACACAGACTGAAAGGCAAAAATCAAAGGCTTCATGAACATAAAGCTTTACTTTGGCAGGTATTAAGTGTATTTTGTAAGCTCCAAAAAATTGTGACTGGCCCTCTGTCTTGAGAAGAGTATCACTTACTTTCTTAAAGCTGAATTTCACCCAACTTTTTATTGTTATTTTCAGATCAAGAATAGATTTCTGCACTGCAGATGCACAATTCTAATCCAATAGAAACCTGACATAATTCAGACAAAAAACCATATCTTCCTGTGTTACTAAATCCGTATCTTCTAGTTTTGAAGCTGTTCTGTGGCTGCATTAGAATCACTTATTTCATTTATACTTTTTTCTTGATTTGCTTCTTTTCTAAAAGTCTTCAAACACTTGTCGAGTCTTTTTAGGAATACATCTACATCTTGCTTTTTAATTCCAATTGCTGAGGCAGCATTGAGGTAAGCACAGGGGTAGTCATTTGCATGTGACATAAAGCCTTTAAAAGTGTAGTTATTCACAGTTTGTACAGACCCACATGGAACAACCCTGAAACAAACAAAATTATGATTCAGTTAAAGCTGTCTTGGACATTTTATGGGATACTCTAGGTTGAACACAATTACACAAATTCCTACTGAAGCAGTGAGTTGCTATTCCTACCAGTGACACTCAGCACCAGCACAACATTTAAAATCTTTTGAAATGCTGGGTCAAACAGTGTATACTGCAAAAGAATTACTTACATAAAAAAAGGGAAAACCTGAAACCTTTACATCAGGCAAAGAACTGGAGAGTTTTAACTTCAAAAATTCAACCTGTTGAATAATTTTACCAAAGATGTCTACAATTACAGGACAAGCCAAGGTTAGGACAGGCAAATTAAAAAGAGCATCTAACTGCAGTCCATACAGATTTACTGTCATTCATCTGTTCAGGAAGTGGAATAATCCAAGCTAATGAAGCATGCCTTCTGACGTGGAAACATTCAGCTCTGTTACAAAAAAATGACAGTAAGTCTATGGCAGAAGTGAGCATGGCAGCAGTAATATTCAGATTAAGGAATGCTGCCAAAACAAATTTTAAATCATTCTCTTCTTCCAAAAGCTTTAAAAATTATTTGGCTTGCATTTCCATGTAACAGTGTCTCTAAGAATAAATTCACCTCAGACTGGCTCAGGTTGTAGATTTCTAATGATTTTGATTTTTTTTTTTTAAATACAATTAGTTCCAAAAAGCAGAATTTTCTTCCATATGACAAAAAGCTATGTAGGGCATTAAAATCTTATTCCCCTGACAACCAGCATAACCATATTTATGCTGCAATAAACAAAACAAATATCTTCCCTCAGTAGCTTACACCTGAACTATAAGATTGGACAACATCTGGAAACTAAATGAAACCAAGGGGTACTAGGGAATAATGACACTAAATTAAATGGGCATAGATTATCTATTCAGCCTACCAAAGTTAACAAAGGGAGCCTCACTGCTAACTCAGGTAGGGAGACATTAGTTGATAACACTGGTGAAGAAGGGTGATTATTCTCTGACTCGTTATTGTCTGACTGCATTCTGTAATCATGAGACAACTGGTATAAAACAAATCCTATCGAGTTTCATAAAATATATGCTAATATAACTGATATGATAAAATACATTCTAATATAACCCCCACAAATTTCTCTAATTCAGAGCATCCTTACCTTGCTCCAGAAACTTGTCTTGTGAAGAGCATAGATCCAAGCTGGGTAACAGCAGCATCATTACTTTCATCTAGATTCTTCAGTGACATGGCTAAAATAACATAAGGTCAGGTTAAAACTGCTACAAAGCCACTTTTTCACCAAAGAATCATCACAAAGGACAAATTGCTTTCCAACAGAAAGGATCTAGCCAAATATTTGTGTTCAGATACAAAGAAAAAAAGAAAGGCCATAATTTTTAACTTTTCCAAAAGCTGTCAGAGATTACTTCTCTGGTTAGACTGTATGCAGATTCTGCACAGGTGGGTAGTACTACTTTGGTGTTCAGTAGAATTTTTTGATTAGAACAAATACCTTGAGCAGGAATTCCATAATCTCTTTTACAACACTAAGATGACCAGTAAAATAATTACACTATAATTTATTTTTAAATGTACTTTATAAAAAGTATTACTATATGCTAACATCTTCTGCCTGTCTTGATTACAATAAATGAATATGTTGGACGGGAGCAAAATAATGGGCCTAACTTACTATTCTACTTTTATAGTAGGTGACCTTATTGGGTTCAATGGTTTCATATCAGCCTAAGAACAATTTAATACAGTGTAGTGAACAATGTTTAATATATAGGAATGGTATGTGAAAGTGCATTATGAATGCACAGTATATGAGAATTTTGTTAGAAGATGAAACCCCAACAATTACCTAAGGAAATGGGATTATGTGGTGTGTCTAACAGTCTCTCATTGTGGTTATCTGCCAGCTTCTTCAGCTCACTTGAAAGATAGGAAAACATCTCCTGCAAAAAAAAAAAAAGATGCAATTTTTTTTTTATTAGTTATCAAACAGAGAAAATAGCACCTATTTCACAAAACTGTTAAGTCTCCATTACATGCTACAGGTGCCCAGCTGATTCTCTTTTCAAGTGTACCAAGTAAGTGGACTAGACAATTCTCTGAAATAATTCTATAAAGTAACAGCTCCATTTCCGGAACACTGTTCTTATCTCTCAAGCTGATACAAAAGTCTCTATCTGGTTTAATATATGTCCTTGGGATGTCAGTCATTCTCTCTGTGGCCCTGAAATCTAGGGAGGTAAAAACTTGAAGAGATTCCCACTGCACAGCAGGTCTTACCCCACCCCACTGCTTCAAGAGCCTTCCCCTGCCCTGGCTCCCTAAACCACTGAGAATGAACTGCTGCCATCACAGACGGCCACGTTACGGCAAATTGCTCCTTACTTCGTTTTCTCTCCATTAATACACTCCAGACTACAACCAGCATATTTTGTTTCTAGTATCATACAATCACAATTCCCACTAGTGCAAAGACTTACTTCTTTTTCTGTATGAGAACACAACTCCAGTCTCTGAAGGAGGCTGCGAGTGCACATTTGACTGTATTTTCTTTCACACAATATATACTCTCCTGAATACTCAGCTCTGTTGTGCAGCCCGTCCTTTTCCTACGACCCCCCTCCTGGTTCAAGCCGACTAAAAGAACAGAGATATCTGAATTTCTGCTATCATTTAACTGGATTGCACCTTTACTATGAAAGTGTCATAAGACATTCATAAATGTTTTGGCTGAGATACGAGTCACACTGGACATAAAAGGCTGCTACTCTTACTTCATTTGTATTTTATTTCCTCCCTCTTCCCCAGTAGTAATCTGTGATAATTGCTCATGGTTTTTCTCAGTCTAATATTTTCCTCTTCAGATATCAGCTCAAAACACTTATTGACAGACTGAAAATAAACATCATTCTTCTTATTGTATGCTTTGGCTTTTTTTCCATCCTTTTTAATGCTTAGTCTCTCATAAAAATTAGCAAAAAGATATAGATATTAAACAGTCTTTTTAAAAGATATTAAACAGCAGTTTTTTCCTCTTTCTGGTCATAAAAATTGTGCTGCTAATCTGCTTCAGTGTGACTGCCTGTTTAAGCAATTTCTGGACCTGACAAGTGATTTTTCATTCTTTAAATAGAGTTGCCTCTTCTGTTTGTAGACCAGTATCCTATTCTGACCTATGGACTCTGACAGATACAAATTATAGCTTGTGAGCAAAATTATGTTTTTGAACAGAACCTCCCCAAGGTCTTATAAAACCAAATGAGCTTTGTGGTACCTAAGCTGGAATAATGTTACAGCTGCTTTTCTTGAACCACTGCAAGAAGCCCAGTCTCACTTCATGAGTGACCAAATGAACACAGCTCCTGACCTATTCTTCCTGATACCACAGAACGAATTCAGATGGAGAGGAAAAAAATATCCTCTTACTGTCTAAATGAATTAGGTTATTGATTCAACTATCAACAAGAACATAAAGTTTCTGTAATACTTGGAACAACAAAACCTGGGAGAGGAATCTATGGTTAATTATCAGAACTGGAAATTTGTGCAAATATTTCTTATTTCTTGTAAATCAAGTGATTTTATGGTTTCTATTCATCAGAGCTAATCTACAGTTCACCCACAGAAGCTGAAAAACATTTATGTTTCAAATGTTCAGACAGTTTTGCCCTTGTTCTGGTCCCTCACTGAATATAAGCACATTACTTACTTGTTACTTGCCTTCCACAATAAGTGCTAGTCATTTTATTAGTATTTTTTTCATACAAGTAATAAATTAATTTGTGCTCCCTCTGCTGGCTATTTACAACTGAAGTAAACTATTACAGAAATAGATAAATTGTGTTTACTATGGAGATATTATTGGTGAAATTAGTACTGAGAAAAAATATACTAGAACAAGAACCAATTCCTAAGTAATTAATTTTTATGTGTCGTACCTAGGGAATTCTCTGATAAATCTCTCACAGTATTACTGAAAGGACTGCAAGTTGGTATAACAAGTTACCCACTATATAAATGTACTAAATTACATTTATTAAATGAAATTAGGTTACTCGATGGGCTTTTACATACAGAGGAATTTGTTAAAACAAGGGAAAACAGAAACATGGCAAAAAAAATTAAAAGTTATTTTCATTAGTTGGACTGAAGCTACATGAACACAAATTTATAACTTATTTTTAAGAACAATACTCTCTTGCATCTTTCCACTGGAAGTCCTCTAGGTATTTTATAATTTCAGAAGTTTGTTACAAAATAGATTAACTGCCTTTCCAAAAAAAGGATAAAAGCAATATTTTTGTGAGGTCAAATCTATAACCAACCTCTATTATAAAATATTTCTCTTATATGGAAAATTTATAAGCACTCTAAGCAATTATGTATAAATGAGCTCTTACATAATAGATTTTCTGTAGCAGGCACTCAAGTTTTTTCCAACGAAGCTAACTATTATGCTAAAGTTGCACCACACAACCTAGGCACTAAATGTCAGTTAAGTTTCATTATTTAATTCACTCTTTCCCCTTAGAAACTTATCACAAAACCTCATCAGGCTAGAGAAATGAATGCTAAACTATGTGGAAATGTCTTGCACTTCTGGTCCCTCCAGGACCAAAACCAACAAAACACCTTAAAAATTACAAAGAACAAGTCAGCAATGCTGTATGCACTAAATATGCCAATTAATTCAATTATTTGGACAAAACAGCCTAATTCCACACACATATACAAACATATTTTCAAGAAGTGTTGTAACAATCATTACAACAATCATTTGAATCATACCATATTTACATTATAAAATTATTTTTAATAGAAGCTACACTAGTATGGGTGATTCTTCACTTGATGCTCCACTGTAATAGGTACAATTCTTCTTCCAAATGAAAATAACTAAAGGGAAACAAGTAAAGAAAAAGCCAGTAACTCCAGAGGAAAAGAGGGGGCTACTAAATATACTGTCAGTCCCATACCAGGTGACAAAGAGGCAACTGATGAAGGCCAGAAAAGTTTTTGTGGATGGTTGAAACTATCCTAGCTGGCTCTAACCACCCAGCTTGCTTACAGGGTGAGGTTGTAACACTCTGCCTTCCTCCCTGTTTAACTCTCATCTGAAAAGATGAGCCACCCTCAGAGAGCAGCCGTACAGCTGCTTATGGCACTAAAGATAACACTGCACAAGAGTAATTTTACAACCTCTTCATAGTAGACACAGATGCCAACTCTCCTATGCTGTACCTGAGACCCATCTGGTCCCATCTTACTTTCCAGCAGCCCCTGCTGTTTATCATGCAACCATCACAGCCACTCTTCTGCTCTGTGTCAGACTGACCAGTTGCATCTGAGCTGTGATCTGATCAGACCACTTCCTGCAGCCAAAGAGAAGCTGCAGTGCTGAGGGTCAAGACCTGTTAGTATGTGATAGCCCCTGAAGAAAGATTCTCTTGAATTGCAGGCAAACACATGATAGAAGCTGTACGTGTGTGACACCTGTATATACCACATGCCCTCCTAGATAGATCCTCCTGCCTTGCGAGGATTGTGTCCTGAATTTATACTAGAAAGTTTAAAAAGTAAGAAATTAATTACAGAACCTTTAAACCTTCATATTATATGTATCTAACATATGTCATTAAACAGAGAGTACCCAGGAAGTCTCACCAATCTGATATGGTAATGCTAATGCTGACATTCACATTTCTTAAAGGAGTTTCTGAACAACATCAATCAACACATTTCCTTTTCAGCACTTGTGAGACCTTGAGTTCAGGCTCCTTGTGATCCATACCTCTCCAATACATGCTATAAGTATGTAAGCCTCTTTGAAATTTCCAATCATGCTTGGCACTTGTCTAACTACGCAACACCATTTAACACAATTTTCTTAAAACTATTTTGCCTCCAGCTACTTGAAAGTTTGAATATGGTTCCACATGTTTCACATGGGGAAAATCCTGCAACATTCCCATGTTTAACAAAATATAGTGTAGTAAGCAAACTAGACAAAAGAAAACAAACAAACAAAAAAAGGAGTAACAAATGTCTATGTTACTTTAAGAATATCTGATTTTTTTACATTTTTAATATCCATCATTACATGGCTTTCCTCTTCTTCCATCGTAAGTAGGACAACAATATAAACTCACACTGAACTGTACAAATAATTTATTTCAATCAGAACAATTACATCAGTGACAACTCATGAAACATAAGCCCAGTATTTTACTGAATTGTAAAACCCAACCAATTTCCTCCCACTCCATGTGATTTTAAATATTTTAGATACATGTTCAATAAGAACATAAAAATAACTCCAGTTGCACTCTCAGAAAATATACAGACAGATGGATAGCAATATAAAAAGCTCCATCACATCCCAACTAACACAGAAATACATTTAAGAAAATGAGAATTATCTTCATTGTTAGATTAAGGAAAGTTTAATGAGGAAATCCATAACTGCTGAAAACAAAATGAAGCCATCATCTCTCTGATAATACCAATATAAAAATTAGTTAAATGGATTAAAAGGACCAGTTATTAAATTTGGTCTGTAGGATCCTGAATGTAAACCCTGAATGTAGGGTCCTCGCTCCCCATAAAAACTGAGTGACAACTAAGTCTGCTGTTTAGGCTATTACAGAGTGTAAGAAATATATTTACTAAACGTGGCCTGGTTTAGACACACATACATGAAAATAGCAACTTTGATGATCTGGAAACACGTGATATGGGACATTTATGAGACCTGTACTGAGGCATCAAAGAAGTTGCTACAAAAACTTAACCTTTATATAAATGTTATGAGTTATTTAAAAGCAAAGATATTAACAAATTTGACTATGGACCACCTATCATCTGCATTACAAAAGGACCTGGAATCACCTACTGAGACCAGAAAACCACTGTTCTAAACATCACAAACACATAAAAAGGAATACTGAAAATTCAGAACAAGTGAGAAAACATTACTGTTGGTGGTCTTCCATCCTTTCTCTGGAATATCAGATAGATACAACTGTTGAAAACATTCCTTATTATATTTCATATATAGCCACCTTCATTCAGCTACTTGGACAGCATGTGTGTGTTACTCCCTTTCTCTCCTGCCCTCAGAACCATTGTGCCATTTTATTCCTTCATATCATAATAATCCCATATTCTTGGACAACTGCACACTCCCCAACTGCCAGTTTGTCAGAAAAATTCCACTCCCTGTACTTGCTCCTCTCCCCTGCCTCTATTTAACAGTTCACCCGTATAAAAGAAAAACTGGGCAGACTATTTCTTTCCTTGGTTGTGTAAGATTTCTCTCTTTTCAGTAATATTCTGGTCTTTCTGGCCTAAGATCAAATAACCTGAAGTAATACCCATGAGAATAAGGATCAGTAAAAAGAGAAAGAAAAAAAATACCTGAAGTTTTTTATAGTTGATTTTTTGTGTGAGTAGGTGCAGCTGCACCAATATAAAAATGAGTACTCAATGTCAAGCTATAAATAGCTCCTGCTGGAAGCCTAATAGCTCTGCCTTTGCTTCCTCAGAGCACAGGCAATAAACTATCACTATTACATTTTTACAATTCAGGAACAAACAGATTTAAGCAAAAATGTTTCCATTTCTACAGCAAATCCAATAAAAGAAACATATTTCTGCCATATATAAGCCCCTCTTTACAGAGTATACTCACATTTGAAATTGAAAGACATGAAGTTGTAAAAATGTAATCCTTCATTTACTTTAGAATTCTACTTCCAAGAAAGTGACATGACTCAAAATATACAGCTATTTGTTAAGATATGTTATTTATGAAAGAATTATTATTTATGATTTGGACAATATTTATACTGCTCATTACACATCAGCTACTGCTGTATATCTAACATCAAAATCAGCTTTCTGCAACACACAAACTCACTTGAGATTCCTTTGGATATGAGAGTAAAGAGGGAAAAATACAATTTGCTTTTAATGAAGACACGAACCATACGTGGCAATACATACAACAATCCAGAATAAAATGCTAGAAACCGTATTGCAACTGTGGCAAAAGTGGCAACTGCTTTCAGTGTTCCACAAGTCATGTTTTTGCTTTAGTTGCACAGGTTTTTCTTAGTCATTGTAAGGCAACTAAGTTGGTTTGGTTTTCCACAGTCTAACTATTCCTATGGTATCTCAATTCCAGTACAGAATTTCTGGATGCCTCTACAAGCAGCTAGAAATAAGTCACAGCATCCAGCACTATTGCTCTGCCATGTAATCAGAGACAGCAGCAAGCTGTCAGCAAGAAACAACTGGAATGTAGTTTATAAATAAAATAATGAAACAGATAATGCATTGTTTAAAATTATTAACTTAATAGTACTTAATTCACAGCACTTCCTTATCTAAAGCCTCTACAAAAAGAATCCTCTCTGTTACTACATAGAGAGCAAAATCAGGCCTCTATTATTTCCAGAATTAAGGATAACTCAAGATGTACAGATTCCAACCCAACGCTCATTGAATTTTTGTGCAATGCAGTCATATCCAACTTAAAACACAGTCTGTGAAACGCAGAGAAGAAACCTAGCTCTGTATCTAGATGAATACCTTAAGTGACAGTATTCTTCTCTTTTTGTGGTAATGCACAGTATTTGTAACCTAACCAGAAGTTGTGATTCTCCAGAGAATATGGTACACAATCATTTAATTAAACACTATCATAGCACAAAGGCACAATAGGGACAAAAGAGGAAGAGCACAGACCCTGGGTTACTCTGAGTGTCCAATCTCACGTCCTGGAAGCACTGTGACCAGGATAACACAGTACAGTACTTCTCAGATTAAGCTTTCGTGGACAAAATTCTACTGTATTAGTTACACATAGGAACAACAAACATGAATACTGTACAACATAGTACAGGACCTCAGTTTAGCTATCTGGTTTGAACAAACAACAACATGGAAATCATGCTTACTCATAAGTACCATTTAGCCAAGAAGTAATTATGTCATACTGCCTTTCCAGATTCACAGTTGTGAGCTCAGAGTAAGTTCAATGGCTTTCTAGACAGAAACTGGATTTACTAAACAAAGCAGTTTTGCAACAAGACTTTAAGAGCTGACTTAAAGAAAATGCTGCTTGCCAAAAAGCTTACCTTTCTCTCTTTCAGTAACTTTTTGTAGCCACTGGTACCCAAAGACAGAAGTGTAATGAGGACATCTAAGGAAGGAGACGCAGATGCTCTTCCTGAAAAAAAACCCCAATATGCAGATTAAAGTGGTAAAAATAAATTTTATGTGAAAGAAAGCTGATAATCAAGTTTTCTACAGTTATTTCATATGGTTGAAATCAGACCATGAACTAGTTACCTGGATACATTTTGCTGATCTCCTGAATGAAGGACTCGTTGAAGCCAGCAATGATAGCACCACCTACTGGAACCATAAAATTTTTGTCCAAGCTCTGAACAAAAGCATCTATTCTGCCCACTCGAGCACCCTTTGTCAAAAACAAACAAACAAACAAATCCACAGCACATATTAGAAAAAAAGGAAACGTGATAGCATCATAATTACACAACAATGTAACAAACCCACACATAATTCCTGAAACTTTCTCAGATCCTGCATTTATGAAAAAAAATAAAAATCATAACATTACCTTTTCTTAGCACTGCTCACTATTAGCACCGTTGTCTGCTTAACGCAGTACCTTACAAATTCCAATTCTTCTGTGATTTAAAATACTGATTCTAGTTCTCGCAAGTCTAAGTGGAGCTCATTTTCAACAACCCCTCGAAATTTAATGGGAATTTTACAGTTAAAACTGTTCAACTCAAAAGACTTTTCACAGATTCTCACAGTAAAGGACTACAAGTTAATGCTTCATTAGCAAAGATGTCTCTCTATACACATATAAGTTCGCATTAAAACAAATGAGCTGTTACAGTACTTCTAAGGCTACTTGCAAAATCCAGATCCCTATAACTTCTTACAGCAGATATCCCCCCACTTCAGAGAAAAAAGCATCCTTATACCTAACCACTCAGATTTTCTTAAAGGAAAAAGTCTGTATTCTGCAGTATACCTTCAATTCAAGTAATATGCAACAGGGGACTGTACAATTAAAAACTATGCAGCATAAAAGAATCTGAAAACTATATTAAACCCCATAAATACTAAAGCACATGCAAATACATACAATTTAAAGTGCTACAAACTGAATGCAAGAAAGAATAGAGTTAATACCTATGGCAAACAGACTGAAAAAAGCAGATCCAACTAAACCACATTTATTATTTCTATGTTTTGATAGTTTAATGCATGTGAGATAGGAAGAAGCATTCCAAGTTTGTCAGCTTTTCGATGGGAAGACAAATGCCAGAAGCTACTGTTTGATTTAACTGACAGGAGACCACCACAGGAAAAGCATGGCAAATGAAATGGTCTCAAAAGCTTTTCCCCTGCGATACTCTCACAAGTTCTATTCACAACTGTGCTCAGCATGTACACATTCCTAAGTATTCATTAGTAACTACTTCCTCATAAACAGCACATTTTCTAGCACACTAAATAAATTTTTGTAAATAAATGTAAAAGAAATCAGAGCTCAAATGTATACATTTGCATAAGCAAGGAATAAACAAACAACTTATCAAGTCTAGAAAAAATGCAGAAACCAACAGTAAAACTTCTATTTGTAGCTTTATAGTCTGAAACGTTTATCATTAGATACGCTTCATGCAGCAAACCCCAGCATTTCCACAGCCCCCTTCATGTTAGTTTCTCACTAAACTTCTGCAAATTAAATAAACATGTACCAGGTACATTACAAATAAAGCGCATACCCTTTTCTATTTCACAAAACACTTCAAGTTCTGTTAAATTCCCTCTTTCAAAATTTAAAAATGCCAACATGACGTTCCTGTTACAATCATGTCTGTGCCCTGTTAATAACGTCTTAGTAATCAGAAAAAAGATTACTAGCATATTTTAAATTAATAATAGTTCAAGATTCCCTGGATCCTGTTAAAATATAATCCCCTATTTTTTGAATAGGCAGAGAGAAAGGAGAAATATTGAAGAACACCACACGTAAAATACAATTAGCAAAAACACAAGAATTCTGCTTCATGACTGATCTAAGATATCAAGCAACATCCTCTTCAAACTAAACAGCATCAGAAATTAAACCTTTTTGAACATAACATTGAACTTAAACCAGTTTCCTCAGCCATTCTCCATGTCAACAATATTTCAACATCTATGAAGTGTTGCTGTCGAATCCTGTACCTTCCATTGAAAATCTGTAACTCACATTCTGTTGAAGGCTTAATCCCTATTCAAGAATGTATTTTACTTTTAGTCAACAAGCTTATGAAATATTTTAAGAAAGCTTATTAAGGACATTTTTTCCATTATGAAAGACACATGAACATACACAAAACCTAACTAAATGTAGGGTTATTATACAAAAAGCACATAATAGAAAAATATTATTTTAAAGTTCTATGTCCCTCTGTTTTTTTTCTCAGAAAATTGTTCAAATATCAGACATGCGTGGGATTACTCTTAACAGCATGAGGCATCTGATAAAATCTGCTAGGTTGTCTACAATCAGAGATTTACTTTACTTGCTAAAAAATATTATTGGAAATACACAGCTCCTACCTGTTGGATAAGATGCATACATTTTGATGACTGAACTCCATATGCATTGTTGACAATATGGGGAATGCCATAATTGGCACAAATCACTGCCAATTCCTCCAGCCTGTGAGCATAAAATTGTAATTTAGAGAAGCATTGGTAACTGTAACTCGTCTCACAAATCAGACCATTAAAAGACTGAAGAGTCTACAAGGAGGTCAGAATGAGAAAGGTAATGTTTTGATTAGTACCTCAAGGAAGCACTTGTCACCTTAAACTATAAAGGTTAAGGTAAAAATTCTATTGCCTTTTACATATATTGCAAATTGTTAATCTGGTCTGAAACTTTTCATGCTTCTCTTTTTGTCTGGACACCAGTAATTACATCCCAAACCATTTTGCTTCAGGTATAAGTTTTGTTTTTTTTTTTGCTACTTTAATGTTAACTAAGAGAGCTTTAGCTAATCACACTTTTTTTAACTTTTCCTCTAGTATTCAACATGAAATCGGTCTACGGAAGTCGATTCCCAATGTCTTGGGAATAAAAAGTATCATATAACAGGAACTTTTTACATACTTCTATTTAATTCAAAGAACTAGTATTTCAATCCTTTGGCTGGAATCTCATTTGCATGTTTCAGACAAACTAATTAAAAGAAAATTCTTTAAAGGAATGGAGAGTCCTAAAATGTCTGAATATGGACATTGACAAATTGAAACTTTGTTCAACTGTTTACAACTTCACTTGCATTTGGAATCACCTGAAATCACAATGAGCTCAGCCTGGATTGATTAATCAGTCAAATTAAAATTTATGTGAGTGCACAGATCATTTTAGGTAAGGGCCTTCAGCATTTTAAACATACACGGAACTTAGTACCCTTTTCTGAAGCACTCCAATGATGCTCTGTTTTTCAAAAAAAAGACTCATGATTTTCCCCAAACTTGTGAACCTATTTTAGAAATAAGATCTATTTGAAAAAATAAGGTAATATATAGTCATTTAAGTGATGATAAAAGTAATATTACCTCTAAAAAAACCCCAGGAAACTCTACTTCTAATGTATTTTTACTCTCTGTACAGCCTCTCACTGCAATGTACTGACATTCATACAAAATGTGACAGAGTATGAAAACATTTTCCAAGAGGTGACATTCCTTTGCATTCTATTTCTATTACATTGCCTAGTGTTGTTCTGCAATGCAAAATTCAGCTGCAAATGTCATAGTAAATTTTCTGAACCTCAATCCTTAGGAAATCATCACTATCACCATATTATCCTTAAAGAAATCAAAAGTCTTTTACAATTAGGAAACACCAGTAATGTACATGTTGGTCTTCTACAGTCAAGATATTTGTCAGAAGCTGCATGTCCAATAATTTTTCATATTTATTAACATCCTGAACTCTGTAACAGTAACAGAATACTTGAGGAAACAACAATATGCAGGGCAAAGTTTTTGCCTTCTGATCTGCTGATCTTAATCAGACTCATTAGTCACCTTCTAGAGAGAATCAAAGCAACACAGTTCCCCTCTTACGAGTTTTTTTTTGGGTGTAGGCAGAGAATTTCATCAAACTGGAAACACAGAGGGTGTACAGCTATATATGTTTGTCTCTCTCACCTCTTGAGACTTAAAGGAGCAATAAGTTAGCTTCTACAAGCACTGAAAACAGTAAAGTCTCTTATTTTCTTCCTAAAAATATTCTACTGAACAATTAGATCCATATTACAATACAGAATGAGAATTCTACAGTTTGAAGAGAGTGTGTTAATATGCAAGAGGAGCAAACGATGCACAGCACTTGTCTGCTTCCAAGGCTTAAAATGAGCCATTAACAGTGCTGCTAGTCATATCATATAGCATTAGTGTAAGTTGGCTATTACTCAAGTTCTTAATAGTCACAAATACAGAAATATTTCACAGGTTTTTTTTCTCTCTTTCTCTCCTGTTTGTGAAAGTTCATGAAAAGAAAGCTTTGCTCTTTTTTTCTATTACTGAAAGTAAAAAGATACAGAATTCTGCTAAGTACATAAACCGACTGAAAAATAACACTTTTTTCCCTTCGGTTCTCTTAAATCAGTAGTTTCAGAAACACCTCACAGCAAGAGCAGGTAAAATACTCTCTGAGAACTGATGTCTCTCTGAGCAAGAGTGTTTATACACTAGCAAATTATTCCCACAAAGTTAAACAGTTCTTCAAAGCTATATGCACACAGCCCTAAAACTACTTAAAATTTTAAAACACCACCACCACAACTAAATAAAGCCTTACAAATGCAAGATATGTAAAAATAGACATTTAAAATGGCACCCTCCAGAAATGCTGTACAGGGTTTTCCTTCCTGCAGGAAGATGAATGTTATGGCCTTCAACAGTTGACAGTATCCTTTAAATAGAAAGTGCATTCAAATCCTCCTATGTCTGTGGTATATCATAACACAGTGCCACTACCTAATAATTCATCTCTTAGTTGTAGAGGACAAAACAATCGCATGTCAAAAAGAGGAAGCAGATAAGGAAAAGATTCATTTACCTGAGCTATAAAATAGACCATTCAATTTTGATAGCTGTGATTTAAGTTAGCCAATAAATCTGCAAGTCAACTTCGAGCCATGTTCATACTACTCTGACAGAATTATATGGTTTTAACTTCCCTCTAGCAACTAGGTTAACATATGATAAATACTGGGCGTTTTTTTAAAGGTAGGAAAAGAGAGTGAAACATATCTTTACTTGCCACATTTCAGAGTCAATAATTTTCTTTCACACACTTGCAAATAGTCAACTAAATTTTCCAAATAACAAAGTAATTAACAAAGAAGCACACACTGCAGAGGAACTCTAAATGTCAGTCTTTTCAGTTTTGTGATAAATTAAAAACAGTTGAAATGAAATTACTAAGACACTACATTTAAAAACATGTAAAAAAAGACATTAATACCTCCTACTTTAACATACTACATAAAAGCTCATAAAAATATATCTGTTGAATCATAAAACCTAAGGAATTTGCTTCTTCATACTTATTTTGCAAGTAAATACAGAAAGCAGGTTTTGCAAATAACAACAATGCTCATTTTGGGCAAATGACTCAATATGCCAAGTACTTCAGGCACCTCTCCTCCAACATTACACTTTCAGATTGAGAAGTTTCATAACCAATGCACAGGTTGAAATAATGTCTCAGATTCTCTCTATTTTTCATTCATAACCACAATGTTTTTGTATTAACAGCTTAGGAAAATTCATCATTGGCTGTAGGAGAAGAGTAGAAAAGGCAACAGTAACATTAAAATGTGCCATTAGCCATGGAGCTATATTTACTGGACTATGTCTCTGTGAAAGTCTACTTTTACTACTTCCATGAAATTATTAAAAAACCACTACCAAACTGACATTAATTTCACCATAAGAGATCATCATTAACCTCAGTTATACGGCAGAAGAAAAACCTTCTGCATTATTCTCACCCTCTTAATAAACTTTTCTGAAAGTGGAACACTCTTCAACCAAGGTGATTAAAGCACCTTTAACTAATTGTTGGCAGAAGCAATTTTAAGAAGATGGACATTCAAAACATGAAGGTTTTGGTCTGTTGGGTTTTGTTTGTTTTTACTGTAACAAATAACACACTTCTTAGGAAGACTGCTTACCTATCAGGTACCCTTGGAGCAAAGCAAGATGTTGTGGAATGCACACAAAGAATATTTTCAGCACCAAGAGCCTTGATTTTCGCCTCCACTGCTTCAAGGTCTGTCCGTAGCTCATCGCCTTCTAACACATTTTCTATCACCACAGGCTCAAAACCTGACCAAAAAAAGGAAGACCTGAATGTAACTCAACAAATCTGACAAATTTTGAGGTTTTAGTTCCAGTATACATCTGAAAAACCTTGCTTCTGTTGTTTTAACAGATTCTTTCTAACAGAAAAGATTGTGCAAATCAGACAGATTGTTACCTGATCACAATTCCTCGGACGCTTACACTTTTTACATAAATTCGAGAGGGAGAGATTTGAATCATGGGCTTTGGTTTCACATAATTCCCAGAAGAGCAAATTAGGCATCTTACTTTGAGGATGAACTGTAACTTCCTTAGTACTGTGTTCTCTGTTGACTAATTTATACACCTCTGTGCCTCAGCATATGCCTGCATTTTACAAGGCATTAGGATGACAAGTCATACGTGTGATTGCATGTTAGAAATCAGGAGTGTAGAAATAAAGCAAAACTAACCATGCATTAGGCCTTTTTTGGATCTTACTGCAAGGATATGAAACTCTGATAGCTGTAGAAGACCACACTCTGTGTGATCAATCAGCTTCTTCTTACCTGCAGTTATCATTGATTTAAAGCAAGATTTCTGGTCTATACGTGGCCAGATAATGTATTTTGCCTTTGGTCTCTTGTGCCGCAATGTTAAAAAACACAGAGTCAAACTCATGCCAGTTGCCATGGGAACCACAAAGCAACTGGCCACTGTCCGGACACCTGCACATAAAAAGCAAGGCAGAAATTAACATGAAGACCCCATGACACACCTCCACGAACAAGAAAGATTTTTCAAATTTACACCTACCAGCCAGCTTTATAACATCCAGAACGACTGAATTAGTAAGTTTGTTCAAAAGGCTCGACCCTGCAGCTTTAGGTTGGACTGCGGAAATATCACCTGACCTTCCAATTCCATGGATCAATCTAAACAAAAGAAGTTGAAAACATACATCAAGTTTTTCCACACAGCAAAGCAATAATTCTTGCTGACTAAAAAGAATTTCATTTGATAAACAATTGTGGAAAATTTTGTATCCAATGCAACATCAATACCTGCATCAATATTTGCATCTGGAATTCATTACAATGAATTCCATTGTAACAAACTACATATATTTGTATGGAATTTGGTGGTTTTTTAAACATTAGATTAAAAATCTTCCAGCATGCAAGTAAAAACTTTGAGAATACCCACAGTAGCAACACCTTTAGCATCTGGTAGGTTTCCTTTTAAGTGCACCTCAGCACTTCTTAATATTTGTTGAATTAGCATTATAAATGCTGACACATTCACACACACAACTCCAAGGAAAACAAAAATGATTTGCCTATAGTGTACAGTATCATAGGCATAGTGGTATTATACAGAAACTCCCTTGACAAATGCTTCATCTCCTTAAGCCAAGGAAATAACATACACTGTGACAAACATATATATTTGCTTTGCCCATCTTCTACATCTTCATCTATCTCATTGTGCTACTCAATATTATCTATCATGGAATACCATGTCTGTCTGCATTCTGTTTATAAATTATGTTTATAAATGGCATTTATAAATATTGAATATTATTTAGTACCTTCCAGGAGCAGAGGATCCTGGAATAATTTATAAAATACAAGTTTATAGAACTAACTTTGGCCATGGTTGAAATGCAGCAGTTGCTCAATTAAGATAGTAACAATACACACCTATTTATGGCTTAAATTGTGTTTTTATCTTGGGAATGGAGTAAAATGCACTCTGATGAGTACATGGAATTCAGAACTTCTTGGAGCAAAGTTTTACAGCTTAAATTTATTTCCCTGTTTCAAGCTACAGGTTGAAATCAACAAACACTTGTGATAATTAGTTGAAACTTACATAAAAATCCCCACTGCACCTAAAATATCTTCTTTGCTGTTCCAACTACATTCTTAACAACTTTCTTATACCAGCACTTTTTGTTTTCTGCACATAAGCAGCCCTTCCTAAGGAGCAATCCTCCATAAGACTGGCCCTCAGAAGTTAAGCTGAAAGGAAAGACAGTTTGAAAACCATCTCCTGCTGCCTCCATCACTCCCACAGTCACCTGTAACACTGCAGTGGAGGACACCTTGCTAATGCTGACACTCACAGGTAAAGTGAGATGCCAGGTGACAGAGCTGCATGCGAACAACAACAGCTAAATGCCAGTTCAGGCTCCCTCTGGCCAGAAGCCAGACAGGATTTTTCCAGCACTGTCAGAAAGCAGAACTTCCTAGATACTCTCCCCTTCCATACCACATGTATCCTAGTCTAAAGAGCCGTACATAAAACTAAAAGAGCCAAACTGATGTATTACTGGCTTCCTCCATTAATTTTTCATGGTATTGTAGCACTTATGAAAGCCATTAAGCCAAAGTAACCCAACCTCCATATGGTAAAGCTTGCTAAATTTCTGGTCTCTAATATGCTTTTGTGTTAATCTTTCAAGGAGAAACTTCCAGGAAATTTCACTTTGTTTCCATGCCTGTTGGATAAAACATCACAGCAAGGTACTCAGCACAGAACTCCACACAAACATACAAAAAAGTATATTCATAAGGAAATTAAAGCAGAATCTCTAAAATTATAGCATCCAACACACCCATCAAGTGTCAGAAGGGCTAAAAGCTATTAAAAGCTCTTTGTGTCTTTATAGATCTCCTACTTTATAGATGAGCTGTGCTTTCATCTGCCTATCAACTAATAACATTATAAAGCTATTAATAAATATAATAAAATACAAATAGCTGTTCACTAGGAACGTTCAATACCGCAAAACTACAGTGCACAGTAGTTTTTAGTAAGATATAGGTGAAAGTTGTACCTTGTTAAAAAAGTAATGCATAGCGCATTTTAAAACAGGAAGATCTCTGCTTCCCTTGTAGAAGCTGAAGATACTGAGTTGTCTTCTGCAAGGGAAGCATACAAGACATAACCCTGACAGAACATTTTTGTTTCATTCAAGACTTTCCAGCGAATTGTTAATGAAAATTAATACAGAAAGTTGCATCAATTCAATTATTGCATTATTTTTCTCAAATGCTATCAAGGCCTTAGATAACAAAACACAATAACATATGCTATTTGAAAGCATTAATAATAAATCTGAATAATTGAAACTGCCAGTAATTCTTACCTGTAATGCCTTCGGGCAACAAGTCCTGACACCACTCTTCCTTCCCTCTCACCCACACCACAGTTGCCCAGGAAGTTATTGCTATCCATTATAGCAAGTTCATGAAGAAACAATTCAATGGTGCTTTCATCCCATCCATCCTCAGGACATTTCCCCTTAATAATAATAATATAAAGGTAACTACAAAACTCAGAAATTAAAAATGAACAAAACTTTATGCAACTTGTTTGACTGCTACCCTTCTTTCCCACACTGTTTGTATTTTCATTACTCTGTTTTATGTTATCTAATGTTATGAACCTGTATTCAGAGAAGAGTTAAATGATTTTTCCATGTATTAAGTACAGTTACATTAGCATATCCTGACATTAAAATAATCAGGATATTTTTCACCTTGAAGTGTTCTTTATGGTACACGCAAAAACCTCTGCAGGTTTTTTATCAAGTTATTATCCAATAGGTAAGGAAACGACTTCCAGATTATGTCAAAACCCACAACCAGAAAAACGCTTTCTTGTGGTCTTTACTCCTCATCTTTGCCAATTACAAAAAATGAACCTCCGAAGAAAGGAGCACATAAACCCATGAAGCGCTGCTACAGGTTCAGAGGCTTTTTCACATGTCCCAGTAAGAACACAACAAATTCAGAATTTCTGAAATGCAGTTATCAAAGTTAAATCAGAAACAGTAGATGACATGACTAAGGATGGCCAAGAACGAAACATTTGCTAATTCATTGATAATTATTGTTATACACTGGACACAAAGCAATGGCACCTTAGAAGTGTATCACGTTTTACCTAACGTAGTAATGTGCAAATATCTCAACTGCTTTTAAACATTAATTGTTCGCTGGGCCTTTTACATAACATAAGGCGGTCGCTTATTTTTCCCTCTCAGTCGCGGCCTTTCACCCTGGGTGTCCGTAAGGTCTCTGTCCCCACGGCCGCGGTTCTCCCGACCGTGCGGCCCCGGGTCGGACGGGGCGGTGACGCCGCGCCAGGGGGGCGGCGAGGCCCGTGAGCCCGGCCCGGCTGCGCGCTCCCGGCGCGGACCCCGGGAATCTCAGGGCCGCTCTGTCCGCTCGGAGCACGGTGCACGGTGCGCGGAGGGCGGGCGGCTCTGCCGCGGTGCGGACGCCGGTGCGCGGAGCCCGGGCGGCTGGGGGCGGCCGTGCCCGGCCGGAGCGCGGTGTGCGGGGTCCGACCCCGTTACCTGCTCCAGCAGCGCCCGCAGGCGCAGCTCGTGCGCGCGGCGGCCCTGCGCCCCCTGGCGCACATAGGCCGCCGTCACCAGCCGCTCGCTGCAGCCCTGGTTCTCCGCGTTCATGGCCACGGCGCTCCCGCCGCCGCCGTTCCCCCTCGCCGCCGAGCAGGCCCGTGGAGCCAGGCACTTTCCGCAGGGAAGGGGCGGGCCGGGGCGGTGCAGGCGCACGGAGCGCCAGGGCCCCGCCCCACCCCAGCTCTGCGCCGCGGGCAGAGCCCGCCCGGCCCGGCTCGGCCCTCCTCTTCCCTGCCCTCCTCTTCCCTGCCTTGCCTTGCCCTGCCCGGCCGCGGGGCGGAGCTCGGCCCCCCGGTGAAGGTGCGGGGCTGCGGCGGCCCCTGGCCCTGAGCCCGAGGTGGGCGGGCTGGCGGTCCGAGCTCGGGGCGTCCTCTCGTAAGGGGCGTGAGGGAGGAGCCCGCCGGAACACAGACTACTTGGCTGGGAAGAGCCTATTCGTGGATTGTTTTTCCCTGCCCCGCAAGGTTTGGCATTAGGCTGTTGGTAACAGCGTGCGTCCCCGAGGTCCCCGACAGGGCTAGGGCGTCGCAGACATGCTATTAGGAGAGACCTAATTTACCTTCTTGGTTTTTTTTGTTTTTTGTTTTTTGTTTTTTACATTATTTGAGAAAAGGCAGTTACACCAGCAGGAGGTCTGGGACAGCTTTGCATCTTTACTAGGGATTGCCAGTGAATCCTCAGCAAGTGGAAGCTTCCCTGGAACTGGCCTTTGCCCCACGAGGCAGTCGCAGGGGCTGGCAGGTTCCCATTTGCTTTTTAAAACAACCAGTAGCGAGTACGGAATTGAAGAGGCGCTTTAGGCATATGGTGTGTTTGTTCCAAGGTTTGGTTTTAACCAGCCTGTATCTGGTCAGCTGAATTTGTTTATGAAATCTTATCTGATTCTTCTGTTTTACAGTTTTAAGATCAGGCGGTTAATTGGCACGTGAAGAGTGCATATTGACTGTCCTGATTAGGATCCTTTGGGCGTTCTGACAGAGTAATCTTACACCCTGTTTTAATTGTTGGCTCAGGCTAAAATTAACACAGTTTCTTAATCCTTTAGAACAGAAGAGAGCTTTACAAGTTGAACTGTCCCGCTCCTCAGTGCTCGCAGTCACGCCGCGCCTGAGCTATTGCGTGTGTCGTGTTGCTGCTGCTTTATGAACACGGAGCAGCTGCTCATCTTGGTCTGTATCACAAGAGGGCGCTCACCTAAAGCGAAAAGCGCAGGGTTGTGCGTGAATTCCCTTTTTTTCCTTCTGTTTTTCCTACTCCAGTATTTCGAGATAGTGCTCAGATACGTATTATGAACAGATGACAAAGTATGCTCTGTGGGTTAGAAGGATAGAGACAGAAGCGTTGGCATGAGGAAAATGATCCAACTTATTTGCGTGATGTAATTGTTAGTAATTTTAATCCAGGTGGCTAATTGAGAAGCATTAGCTACTCGGAATTAAAATTAATGGTTTGTTAATGACTATGACGGTGATGTGTATTTTGTTTAATTATGAGCTGTCGTAGTGTTTGAACTCTGCGCTAGTGAAGAGTGAAGCAATGTAAAGGCTTTGTTAGATCAAGACCTATGAGCAAGTTACAGAATTCTCATTGCATCAGGAGAAGAAAACTACCAGTTAACTGCATTTAGAAGTACAGTAATGTGTACAAGAGCCCATAAACCAAGAGAAATATTTTTTTTTATTCTTTACTGTGAGGCGGGTGAGGCATTGGAACAGGTTGCCCAGAGAAGTTGTGGATGCCCCATCCCTGGAAATGTTGAAGGCCAGGTTGGATGGAGTTTTGAGCAGCCTGGTCTCGTGGGAGGTGTCCCTGTCCATAGCAGGGGGGCTGGAAGGTCCCTTCCAACACAGGCCATCCTATTATTCTATGAAAAATAACTAATGAGTTATTTCTTGTTTAGTTTTATCAGAAGAAAGAACTCTCGAAGTTTTTAGAAGCCCTTGAATGAACTGTTTAATGGAATGTTGTTGAAACAGTCACAACTCACTCGTAGCTAAAGGGAGATGCAGTATTTCTTAGCAGTCTGCTGAGAAAAATGTCAGTTTTCTCCCATTTAATCTGATCTTTTTGTTTGCTTCATACAGAAATTAACATCCATAGAATTTTCTATACAGAAAATTACATCCATAATGTAACATTCATAAATATGTTTACTAGGCACAAAATGGCTATTCATCTGGAGTCATAGGTGACTGGATAAGTTCACTTTTAATTAAAAGGAATGGAAACAGAAATGCAAGTGTGAACAGATTTTATCAAATGTTACAGATGTTAGTAGTTACATAAGTAAATGACACAGCTTAGTTCCAAAGTCCACTGGCTGACAGGTAATCTAAGACAAAACAAACACAACTCCAGCATTTCAGTAAGGTTTTATTTTGTCATAACCAAGCAAAGTGATTTTCTTTCTGTGATCCAGGTTATGCACAGAATGAGTCCTTACACCATGCATAATTATGAGAATACTGAATAATTAATATATACAGTTACTATTTTAAGCTGAGAACTGATTTGCTCCTGGTATAACCCAGAATCCCAGTTCTATGCAAGTACTTCAGGTGTACATCTTTCTCCCATATTTCACCAAAATCTGAGGAAAATCCCTCTTCTACAGAGAGGTGTGGGACAAGGCATCCAGGTCAAAATCTGATGCAGTGTGTTGGGGTTATAGTTGTATTCTCTTTCTTCCAGTCAAGATCGCATTGTTGTTGTGGGAACATGAAAATAATGCCAATGTGTTCAATGTATTCATACTGTTTTCACTTACATTATTTTTAGGCTTCGTTTTGGAAGTTACCGTGATGATATAGCACAACGTCATGTAAAGCGTGGGGAGGGAGAGCGGCTGGCTGTGGCAAGTGGTGGCCAGGAGACAAACCTATTCGAGATGTAGAAATAAGGCGAGTTCGAGGGGTGTTTTTGTTAAACTGCCAGGTGCTGTGCGCGCCCCGTGACTGGTGGCTGGCGCGGCGCAGACTTTGGAGCCGGGCCGGGGCGCTGGCGGAGCCGCGGGCGCGGCCCCTTTAAGGCAGGTGGCGGGGCTGGCGCGGGGCGGCGCGCAGGCGCGGGGCCGCGCAGCCGGAGCGGCGCCGCGCAGCCGGAGCGGCGGGAGCGCCCCCAGCCCTGGGGCCGCGCCCGCGGCTCCGCCAGCGCCCCGGCCCGGCTCCAAAGT